>NC_069120.1:4895000-5047500 GCF_025612915.1 Magallana angulata | reverse complement strand
TTTTGAGAACTGCAATACTCAACATGTGATATGACTATAAAATTGAAGCAGGCAGCTATTTTTTCTTTAGAATCTTTCTGTATTACTGTTTTGAGTTATTGCCCTTGATTTATTGATTCTTGATTATTTTAATTAATGCATCCACTGTTAACCAATTATTGTGATGATTATTTTTATACAATAATAAATATTCAATGTATATAAGTTGTTCTGCATAAGTTGTTTTGGGTAAGGCCGGATTACTTTGTTTATTTTTGATTTCCAATTTTTAGATACTATGAATTATTTTAGGCCGGCACATATATAGTGACAGTGTATATTGCATTGCGACGAGCGACTGATTGGGGTTCAACTTGAACAGGTACGGAGAGATTGAGGGTGTTGACATCCCTGCTCTATCTAATCTTCGTGTTTTTCTAACCTACGATACAGAGTGTGCGGTCCTTCCTGCCCTGTATCGCATTAATACAAGTGTGCGGTCATACCTGCTTGTCTTGATGGTGGTTGCGGCGGAGCACTAGTGTATGGTCATCCCTTCTGGTGTTCTGGCCTTTCTAGCGCAAGTGTGCGGTCATCCCTGCTTGCGTTATCTCTGCTTGCGTTAACGTTGGTACCTGTGAGTTGCGTAGGTGTGCGATTATCCCTGCCTGCGTAACTTTGAGTCCCTATATATGTGCAGGAGCGGTGATTAAAGTCTGCCCTTGTAAATATTGGCAGCAATCAGGGCTATCCGAGTTCCAAGGGGGGAAAATGGATTTTATTTATACAGGATCTACATGTATTATTGTACATTGTCCAGATTGTTTGTATTATGACTCCATTAAGCTGACTTTATCATACCTATTGTTCCTCAGGTGAGCGATGTGGCCCATGGGCCTCTTGTTTTTATATTTGTCCTAATGTACACTTCTTATTTTAAGGCTAATTTTTATACATGCCCACTTATTTATTTACTCGGTGTCATCACTGTGTGTGTGTCTCTGTGTGTGCATGTGTGAAGATTTTGATGACACGTTGATGACAATTGACCAGTGGGTTTTTTTTAAGATAATAGCCATGGAAATTTAACCAGATTTTTAAAATAAAAATCTTCAATTATCTCTATAAACACTTTATATCCTTCTTTTCCATTTTTACAAACACAGTTGAAGTTTTTAAAATGGATGTCGGGCATTAGCAGCACTTGATGCACTCCGTGTGATGCAGTAATGACCTTTTTCTGTTCCCTAAAGATCGTGATATTTGTAGTAACCGGATTGCGTGACGGAGAGAGTAAATGAAGTTGTTTTGTCCCGGCGAGCCTGTCCGATTGATTTTCCGGTGCATTACATAACGTTTTATCGTGATGTAATACAAATGGAGCACCTCGTCAGGCCTCGTCCCATTAACAGCTCAGATTCGGGGTTTATGGGGAAAACATTTGTCGAAAAATATTAAACTTTGAAACAGTCACGATCCATCTTAAAGTGGTCCTTATAATTG
The DNA here is from genome assembly GCF_025612915.1 of Magallana angulata. Classification (NCBI taxonomy): domain Eukaryota; kingdom Metazoa; phylum Mollusca; class Bivalvia; order Ostreida; family Ostreidae; genus Magallana; species Magallana angulata. Next base: position 5,046,018 of record NC_069120.1, on the reverse strand, counting down.
AGAACTTAATTGTGTTATAAGCAAAGTGCAACGTTGTCATCATCATAAAAATGTCTAGCTGTGTTTGTTTAAATCACAGTGGTATTTACAAAAATTACTTCATTTTACCATATAAAATAAAAATAAAAATATTTCATGAACAACTGTACCTCATGTTAGAATACAAAGTTTTGAGAGATAAATGCTGGTTTTTGAAAATGTAATATACACTATCTGGCCTGTATCAGATCATTGCTCTATGTATTTGCTATTATCCGAAAACAATCGCATATAGAGTTCTTTATTTCTTGAAATTTGCTTTTATCTTCAAAGTTTTAACTCACATTATCAAGTGTTTTAGTGACCAAGATTCAACAAGTATTCTAGTATGAGTAACGCTTGAACCGCCTTTCCTCGGTTTTCTTGTGCGGCAAACTGTTTTACCGATATAGTATGGGATGAAGAGTGGTTTGCTCCAGTGGTAAGTAAAAATCCCACTCATGGATTCAAATTGATTATAACCCGACTTTGCATTACGTAAGAATACAAAGCATCGCCTATAAATAGTCAGTATTTATTTCACCTCAACTGCCACGGAGTTATTTGATTCTATTCACTAAAACAAATATATCTACATAACATATACAACCGCAATTTTGACTTGTTATTCTATGAATTTTTTTATCGTTGAATAAAACAATAAAACATGCACATTTGATTAAAAATTGAATCCCAGATCGCAATAAGTCTAAAATAGTTTGACTTCTTTACAAAGATAAGCAACGATCAAACACATTCCGCGTTTCAATTAAAATGTGCGAAATCGTTTGTTTTTAGCTGGATCCAAATTGTCTATGAATAAGGTCGCCTTTTTCTATTACCAAAACTTAAAAGAGCTTTAAAGAAAAGATACGACGTATAATGGTATTATTTAAAGAGGGGCGATTTTTGTAAACGAAATGCCTCTCGCAATGGGTCAAATACATATACTGATCCACTTTGGATCACTTTGCCGCATTGTACAAAAAATCAAGTGTTATAAGGGAAAAGTGCCCTATATTGTAGAATTGAATGACCCGGTGACATTATTTAATCTATAGCACGTGACTCGCCTCTATGTGTGATGGACAGTTGTCGTCTGCTTGTGACGTGTGAGTCTGGCAGTGACACCGTGCTCTATATACGTATAAATTTTGTCTACGTATTGTCGACAGAGTTCAGACGTACGTTCTACAACCAACCAACGCAAAAATTCTAAACCCATTTCAGGAACAGAACATTTACAGAACGGGCGATATAACGGGTAAGTATGCGGAGCTAAAAAGCAACAGAATACAAGATGGCGAAACACGTGAGATAGACTAAACGTGGATATTGCAACTTATTATAGCAAATGTTAGTAGTAAATTCCAAAAATAAACCGGATCTTAAACTAAAAAACGTGATTCTAGCATGTTTCTTTCTAAAACCTCGACATTTACCATGCAGCTATTACTAACCTGATTAGTTTTTAATTATATTTGATGGGCATGTTGTCTATCATCTCTCATATTAGTGAATCATAAACCGGGCGGTGTAATGGAATATGCAGACACGCACACAGTGACTTGTTCGCTCAGACTGTATTTGATGGATGTTAATTAAAAACAATTATTAATGATAAAAGAAATATTAGTACATTTGATTCTTTCGATTCATTTCTTGCTTGAGAGTGCGTGTACAATGAGTTTGTGTCAAATTTTTTAAATTCAAGAAGATATCTTTAATATAAATTAACAAATTCAGAGAGTTACAATGAAACAACAGGGATTTGCTTTATCGACGTTTTATAATACTTTGTAATATCTTTTCCATAAACTGTATAATGTAAATATAATTGTTTGACCACAGATTACTGATATTGTCAAGAAAGATCAGATATTAACAAAAATACTTTCGACTTCTTGCTGTCAGTTCATTGTGAGATAGGATTAAATAATTTCAAATATAAATTTACTGCAAACCGAGTAATTGTTAGAACCCTAGTTTTATTACCAAGCATTTTGATATGTTGGCAAAACGTAGTACCACTGACACTATTCGATAAGACGAATGCACAGCTCGTCTGAAGTTACAAGGAAATTGGTTCTGATGAAATAATAACAGACCTGAAGAAATAGAACGAGGAAGAAGACGTATATATTGCGTCTGGGGTCAATACAGACTGCCATCAATCTTAGATGCAGACGTGTCGACAAAGCGGACCATGTAGACGCATGCTCACTGGACTTGACGAGTCGCACACGTCACAGTGACGACACAGGTAGAAGCCGATTAATTCTGGAGACTACATCGCTATACAGTGCTAATATTGCAGTGTATGATGACGACATTTAACGAATATTAATGATAAAGAGCATCATTGTAAGAATAGTTTATATGTTGCTAAAATTTTCTAAACATTTGAACTTTAAAAAAGCCTTAATATATATCAAGTGCATTTAATAGTTTTTTGGGTAAACCTTCAAATAAATGTTTTCAAAATCTGTGCAGTGAAAGATACCTTCACCTTATTTTCTTCTTATCGTTAATCTATGAAATTGGTGTTATCTTCTTTATTTGCGGAAAATTTTAATTAAAAAAATAATAAACGCCGTCACATAATCTGGTCCGCCCGCCATTGTGCTGCATCACAATAAACATTTCGATGAAGAAGTATTTTCATGGTTATCCTTTCTGCCTGTTGTGGCAACACGTTTTATAACCTTAACAAAATATGTCACTTCTTTGCTGCAAAAGCATTGTCCTTCGATTTTCTCAGTTGGGTCGTGTAAGAAGGGAGCCTTAATTAATTGTCAAGAAGGTCGTGCTTGATTCGTGTGTGGTTTAACATGCACTCATGCATTGAGCCATTGTTTCTGTAGAACAAGGAAGCTCTAAATCTATAGAGTTGATGGTTAGAACCCTCCATGCCCCAGCCCTGCTGCCTACAGGGATAAACACAGACCAATCAAGCCTCTCTCCTCCAATCAATACCTGCCTATCGGCTATACGTCGTATAAATACAGATCGCCTCTCGTTTCTTGAGATAAACAGCCGGTCTAGACTCGTGTAAGTACATCTCTTTCTGATCCTCTAAACCACGCGATTTGTTTGCTTTTCATTTGTTTTATTTCAAGTTTATTTCATATTTTAGAAGCTCCCTTTTAACTATCAATCGTTGACATCAATGCACTATTCGAAAAATGGCGTTTTATTTTTAGTTACTAAGTTTTTCAATTTTATTTTGCGATAACAGTCTTTATTTACTTATCTCAAAAGTATCTGGTTCGGTGGTTTTAAAACTGGAAATTTATTTGCATTATCTGATATTGTAGATAAGCGCCTGCATTTTGATACTTTAAAGACTTTGACAATACATTGTTCCTAGAAGAGAAAAAAAATGTCAGTTCATTAAGTGCTTATCTGTTTCTAAGAATCGTTTGCATGGTATCATCAAAATACCGTAAACTTTACCGATCAAATGAAAGTTATTTTCTAGTATTGTACTAGTTTTGCTTGTCACAAATCAAATTGGCAAAATGAGGAGTCGCATAAATTAAGCTAGAGTTTGAAATTTTTAGATTGGCATAATTAAAAAGTGTCAAAATTATGCTATATTCTTTAATAATGTGATATGATTGTTGGTCTTAATTCATTATGGCAACAAGACATCTGAATTAAAAAGTTGACAACTCAAATAAAGCTTCTACAGAGAAAGGATATGGTCTATTTCTTCGAGTAATTCCGACATGTTTCTGTACGATTTAATTTTACGTATTACAGGTAAAGATGTGCACTTACCATAAAAAAGGACGATCACACAGTCTACCTAATTGGAATGGTAGCGAGGAAGCCAAGCTACACTACCGGCTGACCATCATGGGCACAGCCGGTGTAGGCAAGAGCTGCATCATCTCCCAGTTCCTGTACGACCGCTTCATCAGTGAGTACAAGGAGACCGTGGAGGAATTCCACCGCGGGGAGTACACCGTGGACGGACGCGAACTCATTCTGGACATTCTAGACACCGCGGGAGCACATTCATTTCCTGCCATGCGCAGACTGGCTATCTCAACAAGTGACGCTTTTGTGTTGGTTTATTCAATAGACGACGAATCTTCATTTCAAGGGGTAAAAGATTTACGGGACATTATTTTAGCAGAACGTGGGGACAAACGTGTGCCAATCGTTGTTGTGGGAAACAAATCGGACATTTCTATGGAAAAAAGGGCGATAATGAAAGAAACTGCCGAATCTATTGTGTGTTTTGACTGGGGAAATGGCTATATAGAAGCTTCCGCCAAAGACAATATTAACGTTGTCGGAATATTTAAGGAAATTCTAAGACAAGCGCATGTCGAGTTGAGTATAACCCCAATACCGAAAAGAAAGCGTTTTGGTTCTACATCGTCTGAGAGCTCTTCCGAAATTCCTTGCAATTCGCCGTCACGGAAACGAAATAGCTGTGTCATTTCATAGAGTGTATGTAATGTTGGTTTATTGTTAATAGTTTGTATTTTTTAATCAAATCTATTGTAAATAAATAACTTGTTTTTATATTTAATTCTTGGATCAACTAACTCAACGAAATATCGCTTTCCGTTGTTTTTCACTTCCAAATAACATGTACCTTGATTCAAATAACATATAGAATGTAATTCTAAACGCTAAAATAAGAGCAAAATAATGCCGTAACTTTTTAAAATCATAATGTTATCCAGCATTTTTGTTTTGTTTGTTGTTCTGGGTTTTGAGGTATTTTGCGGGGGGGGGGGGGGGGGGGGGGGGGGGGTGTATATTAGTTTTTTTTAGCTCACCTGAACCGAATGTTCAAGTGAGCTTTTCTGATCACCCGTTGTCCGTCGTCCGTCCGTCCGTCCGTCTGTCCGTCCGTCTGTAAACTTTTCACATTTTCAACTTCTTCTAAAAAACCACTGGGCCAAATTTAACCAAATTTGGTACAAAGCATCCTTATGGAAAGGGGATTATAAATTGTTAAAATAAAGGGCACAGCCCTTTTTAAAAGGGAGATAATTGCGAAACAGTAAGTATAGGGTGCATGTCTTTAAAAATCTTCTTCTCAAGAACCACTGCACCAGAAATGCCAATATTTACACAAAAGCTTGTATATATAGTGAAGATTCTAAATTGTAAAAATCGTGACCCTCGGACCAAAACTGGGGCCCCAGGCGGGGTTCAAATTTTAACATAGAAATACATAGGAAAATGTTTAAAAAAACTTCTTCTCAAGAACCACTACACCAGAAATGCCAATATTTACACAAAAGCTTGTATATATAGTGAAGATTCTAAATTGTAAAAATCGTGACCCTCGGACTAAAACTGGGGCCCCAGGCGGGGTTCAAAGTTTAACATAGAACTACATATGGAAAATGTTTAAAAAATCTTCTTCTCAAGAACCACTGTACCAGAAATGCCAATATTTACACAAAAGCTTGTATATATAGTGAAGATTCTAAATTGTAAAAATCGTGACCCTCGGACCAAAACTGGGGCCTCAGGCGGAGTTCAAAGTTTAACATAGAAATACATAGGAAAATGTTTTAAAATTTTCTTCTCAAGAACCACTGCACCAGAAATGCCAATATTTACACAAAAGCTTATATATATAGTGAAGATTCTAAATTGTAAAAATCGAGACCCTCGGACCAAAACTGGGGCCCCAGGCGGGGTTTAAAGTTTAACATAGAACTACATATGGAAAATGTTTTAAAAATCTTCTTCTCAAGAACCACTAGTACTGCACCAGAAATGCCAATATTTACACAAAAGCTTGTATACATAGTGAAGATTCTAAATTGTAAAAATCGTGACCCTCGGACCAAAACTGGGGCCTCAGGCGGGGTTCAAAGTTTAACATAGAAATACATATGGAAAATGTTTAAAAAATCTTCTTCTCAAGAACCACTGCACCAGAAATGCCAATATTTACACAAAAGCTTGTATGTATAATGAAGATTCTAAATTGTAGAAATCGAGACCCTCAGACCAAAACTGGGGCTCCAGGCGGGGTTCAAAGTTTAACATAGAACTGCATATGAAAAATGTTTAAAAATTTTCTTCTCAAGAACCACTTCACCAAAAATGCCAATACATACACAAAAGCTTGTATATAAAGTGAAGATTTTAAAAATCGTGACCCCCGAACAAAAAGTGGGGCCCCAGTAGGGGTTTAGATTTTAACATATATAGGAAAATGTTTTAAAATCTTCTTCTCAAGAACTATAGTGCAACTGTTTGGGATATTACTATGCATACATGTACATCCTTAAATAATGTAGATTCAAAAAATTGTAACTCACGGACAATTGATTGGCACCAAGAGGGGTTCAAAATTTAAACATTTTGAAAAACATAAAGGTAAAGTTTAAAAATTTTCTTCTCAAGAACTACAATGTTTTAGTTTGTGGAATTTCTATGCATGCATCCTTCGCTTATGTAGATTCCTAATTGGTAAAATCGTGACCCCCGGACCAATACTGGGGCCCCAAGATGGGGTCAAAGTTTATTATAGAAATATAAAGGTAACATGTTAAAAAATCTTCTTCTCGAGAACTACAATGCTTCAATTTGTGAGATTACTATCATGCATACAACCTTGGATAATGAAGGTTCGACAGTTTTAAAATAGTGACCCCTGGACTAATACTAGGGACCCAAGATGGGTTAAAAGTTAAATGTAGAAGTACCGGTATATATGGAAAATGTTTAAAAATCTTCTTTTCGAGAACTACAATGCATCAATTTGTCAGATAACTACGTAAGCACCCTCAAATAGTGTAGATTCGAAATTATAAAAGCCGTGACCTCAGTCTAATACTGGGGCCCCAAGAGGTGTTCAAAGTTTAGCATAGAAATATAGAGGGAAAATGTTGAAAAATCTCTTTCTAGGGAACTATAATGCTTCAGCTTGTGAGATAACTATGCAAGCATCCTTAAATAGTGTAGATTCCAAATAATTTAAACTTTAGCACTGGACTAATACTGTGGCCCCAAGAGGGGTTCAAAGTTTAACATAGAAAGATATATTGAAAATGTTTTAAAAAGTTTTTCTCGAGAACTATAATGCTACAGTTTGTGAGATTACAATGCAAGGATCCTCAAATTGTGTAAACTCTAATGTAGTGGAACCAAGAGTTATCTTTCTTGATGTTCTGTACTGTCTGAGAGTTATTCCTCTTGAAGTGGAACTCTTCTACGTTCAGTTTTTCAGGTTGTGTACGTGCGGTCCCACCGCAGTGCTACACATTTTCATTCCTATGTTACTATTTATGTTGTTCAAGCCAACCATAAACCTCGGACCATAACTGGGTCCCCAGAAAGGGGTTCAATGTTTGAAATAGAAAAAGCATATGCTACGAAATGTAATGTTACAAGGAACTGCTGTTCAGGTGAGCGATGTGGCCCATGGGCCTCTTGTTTAAACTTTCAAACACCATTACATAAGAATTGAGTTCATTTATTATAATTATTAGTTTTAACCATGTAAATATTTTTGTGGTCCAAGAAAGCATACATTGTATTATCATCAATAATATCCGGGCAGCGTCCAACTCCTGAATCGGCTACATGTATCAGCAAGGCTATTATATGATGGTTTTATTTTATTTCACATAAAATTATTTTATTTCTACAGTATATTTATTTTAATTTTAAAAAACGCATGAAAGGAAACTGTAAACTATCATATGATTGTGTACCTGCAAACTATTATATGCTTGTTTACTTGTAAACTATTATTTAGTGACGAAAAAATCCATAAAATTTTCCATTTTATAGTTGGGTATTGTTCAATATTTTTATATAGTGCTCTCTTCCTCTAAAAGAGACCAATACGGTCTAAAAACGTCCACAACCATCAAGCCGTATTAAAATAAGAATTATACCAATGAAACTAAATTATAGTGTATGAGGTGTTTCCTGAAGAACTATATAGTTAATTTGCACGAGATCAATTAAAGATTTTTATCACAATGACAAAATTCGAGATCTTACTTTGTAGTATCACTGTATTTCATCAACGCATTGCATTCTTAGGCATTACTATGACTCAAACAAATACCGTCCTACCCAGGGTCTCATTAATGCTGTGAAACATTGAAACATGCGCTAAGCGCTTATGGCGACTGGAAACAAAATGTTGGTTCACTGTAACCCTTCTCATGTAGAGTTCCTTACTTTGTAACCTAATTGTCTGAAGAATACTGGGTTAAGAAGAAGCGCTTCAAGCAACTGTCCTCTCCATCACAGCTGAGACGGCTTTGGATAATCGATTGGAGTAAATCAAGGTACCCGGTACCGCAGAAGTAGGCGAGAGATTGAAAGTTTTCTAACGACAGCGCTAGCAGTACTGACGTCGATCGAGACTTCTGTCTCACACCACAGTACTTCACGTATAAACTGGAATCATCTTTCCCTTTGTGTAATCCAAAGTTCTTTAGGTCACTAGAATTACTTGGATGACATCTTTATATCCGTGTTTGTCGTCTGCTGGTCGTCAACCTTCGATCGTTTAAAGCTTCCTTTCTTCCTACCTTGGGGGTAGGATATGAAATCTGATTCCTTGCCCAATTACAAAATAAAAGTTTGATATTAATAGTCTTCTAATAGATAGGCTGTATACTTGGTTATGATAAGAAAGAAAGCCTTTACAAAAATCCTGCTACTGGCCTAGGCTCATGCAGGGTTTTTTGGTAGGGTTTGTAGACGTTTCCTAGACTGGGCATCTAGCAGATAAACTGACAACTTAGGAAGCCTCCTCCAAACTATGAAATTCGAGGCCCCTGAGCCATAGTTCCTGATGTTAAGGCCGAGATCCATTGTTCATAAGGTGAATACACGTGAGGGATGGAATTACTGTAGATTGACAAATAATTACGATGGTTTTAATTTCACTATGTTCGCGATTCATCATTTTCCCGCAAAATTTAACCCATCGTGAAAACTACCATTAGTTTCGCAAAACGTTTTACCGCTTATATTCTGATCAATTGATTTTCTAGCAGCGTTAAATTAAAATCATCGCGATTGGTGCTTAATTAGAAATCACCGTGAAATTAAAACGACTTACAGTAATAGTAACCCAGTGTTTAAAAAAATGTAAATGGGTTCGGTATAAGTATTCATATATCAATTACTGAGAAGCAATCCACTCAAACCTGGGACCTTATTCACAAAGCCTCCGTAACGTTACCGCACCCGTAAACGTTGCGGAAACGTTCCGGAATGTTAATTTGGTATTCACGAAACTACCGTAAATTCCGCACCCGTTAACGTTGCGGAAAAAATCCGTAAAACAAGCGTCTATTTTACGGAAGGTCATGACTATCCGTAAACCTTCCGGAAGTGGGGCACTTGTTTTGAAAGTATTTTATTTATTTTTATTTTGTCAATCGCATTTTTGATGTGATATAAAAAAAAAACCATACTGTAACGTTTAATATATTTGGACGTATTTTAAAAACAGCCAGCTGCCTCATCTTTAAACAATCCTTACCGTTTAAATGAGATATTAATGAACAATATAGAAAACATTGAGTTTTCAAATTTCACAAGTCTAGAGTTTCCTTCACGGTAATATGGGATTTGTATGTCTTCATTTTCCAAAATTCGCTAATATAACGTCATTTATTACTGTTACGTTATTTGTGACGTCATTTTCAATGCAATGGCGTTTCAGATAATGTTCCAGCCTTCAAATAACAGAGTATCCATTAGAAAAGATAGGGTATTTCGAGATCGGTCACATCCGTTAGATATCTACGATTACGCTGAATTGATTCGACGGTACCGAATGCCAAGACACTGCATACTCGATTTAATAGATACCCTATCAACTGACTTAGAGCCTCCAACGATGAGATCTCACAGCATCCCTGCATCACTACAGATATTTGCAGCGCTCCGCTACTATGCGACAGGCTCATTTCAGCAGGTATATATAATTATATATATGAACAATACTTATCGTAATGTTTCTAGATACTTGCATGTACTATAGTAACATTTTGCCAATGGACTAAAAAAATACCCACAGGCATGTTCACGAAACTTTCCTAAGATGTGAAGTAAGTGTGTTCCTAAGCTTTGACTTTGAAAAAAAGTTAGGAACATCCAAATATCAACTTAGGACATCTTAAGATGTAGCTCGATGGTAACTTATGAGCATCTTAAATTAAAATATCCTAACCTTAGGCTACTAAAATCATTCGACTTATTTTTCACATCAATTCATACAGATAGAATTTGAGAGACTTGTGTAGGGAAAAAAACATTAAACATTTTGCCAAAAAATTAATACAGTTTATTTAAGTATTGAATCCTTATTTTTTGAAAGATATAGTCTCATAACTGCAACGGTGTGTGCATACAAATTGAATAACGCGCGTTAGCGCGTTATGAAAATTTGTTTGCACACATCGTTGCAGTTATGAGACTATATCTTTCAAAAAATAAGGATTTAATGCTTATATTTACATTTTTTTTTACCTTCTTGCGTTGTACGCAAATGCCAATTATACCCCAAATTACTGTATTATCCTATGGGTAAGTTCAAATTAATGGAAGAGCCACAGTAACAGCCACAAGCGTGATCTTTGATTTTCGCTTGTGACGTTGTATTTATCAGCGTTCAACGTTTGTGACGTCACAATTAAAACTCGTGATTTAACCTTTTAGTATCCTGTCTGTGTTATGGTGCTATATCTGCAGTAGCTTTACATGCAAAATATACGTGGAATGTAAATATTCAGCAATGCGGATTTTTTTAAAGATTATTTCTCAGTATGAAGCGTTAAAAATTAAGAATGATTACGCATGGCTAGATGTAGATTTACTATTTAACAAAGGACATTTGAAACATTTTTGGTCAGTGCTAGAAAAAAAAACAATGAATGTAACTTACTTAGTGTATTAAACAAAATTTTCTGATCCCAGAGTCAGTATTTGCGAAACGAAAAAAAAAATGTTGAATTTGTCAGCTTCCATGCAGGCATTAGAAACGGAGAAGTGGAAACGGAGAAGTGGAGAGAGAGAGAGAGAGAGAGAGAGAGAGAGAGAGAGAGAGATGGCCTAATTTTGTCCTCTCTCTAAAATTCTTATTTGCGACAGGGATAAAAATTCAAGTAAAATTCGGCTCATAGAACACAATTCAGATGTACGTCCCACTAAATATCTCCTCACTTGTTTGAAAAAAAAGTTTGCTGTTAATTTCCAGTCAGCTGCAAAAAAAGGAATTAAGGCCACCTACGTGTGTGTGTATATATATATATATATATATATATATATATATATATATATATATATATATATATATATATATATATATATATATATATATATATATATATATATATATATCCAATTCAGTTTAGATTTTCATCCCTGAAAAAGAATATGTAAAGAGGGCAGTTAGGGGCAATTTTGGAGACAGTACATTTCGTGCAGTCCGTGATTTTTTTTAAGTTCTGCAGTTTCTCTAGAGCTATGAATTAACTAAAGTTTCCATAAGAAATGGACTAAAAACAATCAGTTGTAATCGTATAGTGGTTATAACCTTAATTTATACCAAGAGTTCAATGATATTCTTAAGTCTATAGTCGCTTAAGTTAAGTCAGTCTCAAATCCGTCTGTTTTCTAAGTCTAAATTCAAAACTCCATAATAATGTAAAGATTCTAGAAATTAATATTAACGCTCAATCACTCTGTCAGATATTTGCGTTTACTTTAAATAAACAAGTACCTTTATTCCAATTACAATGTGAACGAAAACAAGTGTAAAGGTTTTCAATATATTTAATAATGAGCATGAAATGAGACACACAAAAATGATATTCACAATGAAAAATATCTAGGAATACTAACATTAAATTCACCGTCCTAACCAAATAGATAAATTACTAAGCCTACCTTATAGTTAATGTTATGTCCAAGAAACCCGAACAAATTATAAGTACCACCCCGCACGGACTGAATGAAATACACAACTAACCTAACAGGTTTCCCAAGTTAAATTTAGCATAAAAGAAACGGAAGGGAGAGTTGAGTTATAAACGAGACTATGAACGAAACGATGAACGAGACAGGAAACGGAGACTGGGGCCCACCTATCTACCCAGGGGAGTGAGTTGACTCGAACCTTAGAGAAGATTCCACGTCAACTGCCGGACTAAGGCAAAACCTGACAGTCACTTTAAATACACCGCTCTGGGGGTGTGTTTCTCTTAGCCAATCAAAATGACTGAATGTAAATATAGCTCGAACTGGTGTTTGCCAAATGATTATGTAAAACTACGAAACTTTCCGAATGTAAGATAAATTATTAGAACCAATCAGAAACGTCGTTATATTTTGCTTATGTTATAGACGTACAAATGCCTGACATGAAAGCGGGAGACTATAATAGAAGAAAACATTACTAAAAATCTACCCGTAAATATGATCATCGACAATAAAAGTAAGACTTAGTATTAATAATATAACTGAAAGTTAAGTAATATTTAAATGCAATCCTATCACACAGTAAATCTTCATAATCTACTGGGAAAAGGACTTCCAATGTTATGATAATACTGAATACTATTCAGCTTTCCCAACTATTTCAAATTAATTTGTTTGTCCTGTAACATAACAAGAAATTAAAACTTTGATTGTGCTTTAACAGGTTATCGGAGATATCTCTGGATTGAGTCAACCATCCGTTTCAAGAATTATTCAGAAAACTTCAAAAAATTTATCTCAACGAGCCAATGATTGCATAAAGTTTCCCACCACCCCCGCAGCCCAATTAGCGGTTAAACAAGGCTTCTCCCCAGAGTTTAACATGCCCAACACTTTAGGTTGCGTGGATGGGACTTTAATTGCAATAAAGCCGCCAACAGAGAGAGAAGATGCATACGTGTGCAGGAAGGGATACCATGCCATCAACGTCATAAAGATGTTTTTTACCTGTGTATGACCTTAAATCAAACATAATCCCCTCTTACTCTCCCTTTCAAACGCACGCACATGGTTTTTGATTCATTTTTACAATATTTCATATCAATATTTAAAAAAAATCGTGTGGTTTGAATGCCTCCATATATACTGTAAACGTACTATAATATAGGGTGCACGCTATTTGGCGGAATATAATTTTTCAACAAGTTAGCATGGATTTGATTTAGCGCATTTCTGAATTTACCTTTTTATCTACTTATATATTTATCATTTGGCAAGGTACTTGATTTTGCGGACGCCGTTTGCCGCCAAAAACGCAAAATATAATACACAGCCAAAGGACTAATGACAGTTTTTTAATACGTTTACAGTATAATCATCTTTATATTGCAAGTTAATTTTGTCAAATTACGACGTCCAAATTCATGCTATACATATTAAAACAATTCTTATTCTTATGTTAGAAACTGGCAACCAACCAGTATGCTCAAAATCACATTGTATTCGATCGTTTCATTTTTACAATATTTCAAATCGATAGAGAGAAAATCGTTGTTAGAATGTCCCCTTCAGTATCATCATCATCATATCTCTCTTTCTTTCTTTCTCTCTCTCTCTCTCTCCCCAACTTGCATATATACTTTGCTATGTGATGTCGCTGATAACTTTTAAGGCATCTCTCTCTCTCTCTCTCTCTCTCTCTCTCTCTCTCTCTCTCTCTCTCTCTCTCTCTAAACGTCTGAATATAATTCAATGAAACAAATTAGAAACATTAAAAGGTATAGGAATGTACATCAGTTATTTACATATTTATATAAAATTTGCAAATTTCGGATATTCGGCTTAAAAATTTACAGCAGTACTTGTAGTTATATCTTATGGTTCAAAAATTTATTTCAATGAATATATTTTCACTTTTATGTAGTCAAAATTGATATTTTAGTCTGTCCCAAGATATTTTTGCCGCATATTTTCTTAAATTATTCAATATTTAAAAATACCTCTTGGTTCAGACGATGTTCATTCAATAGTATGAAAAAATCCCAAGATTTCCCCTTTTGAAACGCCCCCTCTAGCTTGTCAGGTATCAGTACACGGCTAAAAATAAAAAGTCTACGAGGTTTTTCCATTGCCAAGGAGATGAAGACGCCCGGATGATAACGTTGAAAAATTGCGCGAGGTATTCCGAGTGTATTCCGAATGGAGAAAAGATGTCAACATTCCCCATTATAAATCTCCGTAGGAAATCTGTTTTCGTTCCTGTGAATTTTTACAAGGGGAAAATGATAATGTGTGAATGAAGTTATCTTGGGAATTTTCCCTTTCATCGATTTTAATTGCACTTCAGTCACAGGTATGTGTATTTTTATCAAAAATCGTTCAAATATGCAGCATAAATATCTTGGGACAGACTATAGTTTTGTTTAAATTCCGTTTCGTTTCGTTTCGATTTTTGGTTTCGTTTCGTTTCGATTGGTTTCGTTTCGTTTCGTTCGATTTCGTTTCGTTTCGATTTCGTTTCGCACTTTACAGGCGCCCGGTGAATCTTGATAATTCGAACCTCATGGAATCATGATTAAACTTCGAGAGATCAAAAGTTCGAGCCATCTTGTGTCATCTTTGTATAATATTTATAGGGTACCTCAGACCAATTCTGTATAACTATACCCCTAATAAGACATACACTGGCAATAAACAAATTAATATAAAATACTCAAATGAGTTTCATAATAAACTGCATTATTCAAATATTCGATAATATGAAAACTTAAAAAGTACATGTAGCCTAGTAGCAAATACAGGAAATTCAATCATTACGACATTAATTCTTATTATAAGGAACACTATTTAGACCCGATGTGTACATTTACACTCTAAGCAACTATAAATCTGCAAAACTGTTTAAGCTTGTACATGTGAGAGTTGAGAAAGTGACCAGTTTCTAGCCGAGAATAAGTTTCATTATCTCACTGCATCGCCAAAGGCATGGAATTATAAGTAACACAAACGAGGTAACTGAACGTTGTTAACTTACAAGGGGAATCATTGTGTCGACATAGGAGCTGAATCCGAAGATTCGCTCCTCTCCCATTACTGACACAATGTCCTCTTCCATACTGCTAAGCGGCAAAATATCTAACTTCCCGCTCCCCGTCTTACACCGCTCTTTGTGTACGGCAGATGCCCTCTTCTTGGTCCCCCTCTTCACATGGTCCCATTTCTTTTTTAATTCGTCAACCGTTCTTGTCGAGAAAGATACCGCGTTGACGGCCTCCATCACTTCGAACCACGCTTGCTTCTTCTTCGAGTTATTGATTACATCACTGAATTTTGAATTTATGATGTCCGATCTTTCCTTAACACCCTGAACAAGCAGTTCAATTTCTTTCTCGCTGAATCGCGGCTTCTTCTTTCTATCCTCCATGATCTCGCAGCGTTGTCGTTTTAGTGACGTCATTTTTACGTCATGACGTCACAATTTGAACCCTCACGCAAAATACCGAGGTTTTATTTAAAAAATCATTACTTTATATTTTATGATATTTATACTTTTGTTAAACTTTGAATCATAGTATGTTAAACTCGAGTTTAAAAAAAATAGGAGTTTGAATCGGTTGATTATAATATAACAACAACAAAGTATTCAATATGACATAAAATTATGACAATATGTTTTCATATTCTTTAATAAATCCCCCCCCCCCCCCCCGCCCCGTATAATATCTAGTAAAACAAATCGTGTAATCATTTATAAAACTTTGACAAAATATTACATAAATTTGTCATATAATTTATGTGAAAAGGCACTAACCATTTAATATTTCTAGTATCGATACATTCACTACTTTATTTCTCATGGGTCACATATACACGTGAATGTTTTCATGAATAACCCAACATACTCAGCAATTCAGATAAAAAAAAAAATACTAGAAGGATTTTCACAATTCTTCAATGCAAGTGCCCGTCGAGTGCGCAAAACTTCCGCAAAATTTCCGTAAATTTCGCTTTATTTGCGGGAGCTTTGTGAATAAGCCGTAAACCACCCGTAATCTTTCCGTAAAGTTTCCGCAAGCCTCCCGTAAACTCAGTGCGGCTGCGGAATTTACGGAGGCTTTGTGAATAAGGTCCCTGTTTGCATGATTTTCAAGTCGACGCCCTTAAACAGACTCTAATTTAAGTATTAGTATATAAAAAAAATGAAGGCTTTGATTTATCATGACCTTTTAGACATCATTGTTCGGGCGATCATTGAGACCCATGGGTCTCATTGCTTTTGTTTTATCTTTTTTACACCAACAATTTTGAATTACAACAATTTTTTTTCTAAACGAGAATTGTTTTTATATTTCTTCCATGTGTTTGAATTTCTACCACTTAAATTATCACTAATATTTTATATATTTATCATGTTTAATTTCTGCGTTTGGTGTGGAATGTTAGCCAAGGTATCGAAGGAAACCAAAATGACATCGAAAGTAATACATGTACTGTTGTAATACAACAACTTATTTTTATTTGTAAACGAAAAAAAAACCAACAAACAAACAAAAATGCCAAATTATGAAAAACATCTTTAAAAGGGCTTTTTTCGTATACGTAGTTAACCAAATAAATTGGATGCACAATTTCAAACACATTAAAGTAATGTGCAAGTTAATGTTGTATTAAAAAACAATGCGTGAGAAAAGTTATTGTCCCGTACTAACAAATGCATTAAAGCAACAAGCTGCTTACTTATAGTTCAAAGTATCATTTCAAATTATCTGTATAATCAAAGAACAACCAGATTAGTCCGTAGTATTACTAGTAACTAAATCGATGCTTCAATCTTAGAACCCAGAATTAAGACTTACTATTAAAGACAATACATAATCGTTCGGCAATTCCAAACTTACAAACAACAATAAATTTCTGTGTCTTTTCTATCAAGCAAAACATAAAAATCCTTCAAATCAAGAAGTGAATAGGACAGAAGAACTTTATATGAACCTTATAATTTGTAATTTCGAGAAGCCATCGTTTGCATTCTACACATTGTTAGTGGGTATAGGCTCAGATGGTCGGAATGCTTCCATAGCCGCAGAAGGATCAGAACAATGACGAGATGGGAGCAGGGTTTTACATGAGCGCATCGCCAAACAAAAGCCTATAACATACTGCTTCATAAAGAAGCTGTTGATGGGAGTTTACGGGAGATTCCAAGTAATGGACGAACAAGTGAATATGAAACGATACTCTTGGTACTTTCTATACGTATTAATTTGCTATCTTGATTGTTAGTAAAACATAATTATGACGTTGCATTTTGTAGTGATAGTTTGATAAAACGGATTTCAGGTTGATAATTCAAGAAGTATTTAAAAACCTCAGAATAAGCATGCACGTACGTATACATAAACGATTTTTATAAAAATTATTTATTGATACAGTATAAAAGAAGACAATGCAAATTGGAACCAAACAAACAAAACCACAGAATAAATGTGGTTATATTACATTACACTAAATTTGCATGAGTCAAAAATTAATATTTTAATTGTTTTAAAAATTGGTTGCATTCATCTAACAATAGTTGAATATTCGGAACAGTTTCTGTTAAAAGGATTTGCTATTAATCCCATTAGAATAATGAACAATTCCTATTGTGGTTTACGTCCAACAACGGGTATATTTTTTTAAATGGTAAGTTGACTAAGGGCTCTTTTAAATGCCGCTCTCTATTTCCCTTACTACAGGGTAATTTTGTATTGTATTTTGAGGCTTTTATTTATGAAACGAAAGATCTGCCATGTATGAAGAAGGTGCTTTACCATTATGTGTGTTTAATCGTTGTAAAAAGGTGTTTTTTCAATACACGTTTGTAGCTTTCATTTCTATAAGGCGCCTTTGCATTTTGTTGTTCTGTTGTTATTAAAAGGCGGTGTTGCATTATAAGAAGTGATAATTCTCTTTTTGAGATTTTGCTTTTGTATTATATGTTGTGGTTATTTCTTTTTTAAACGCTGATTCATATTAAAACGAATTTTTATGCTGTGACTTAAATGGTGTTATCATGATGAACATTCGAACGTCATCAAATCGGATTACCAGTAGTTTCAAGTGATCGCTATTAAATTGGTTTACAAATTCAAAACCATAGAGTATCACTTAGCACCATGTAATGTTATGACATGATTTATTCAAATAGATAACTACAGAATGTAATGCGAGGGCACTAAACGACAACGTTGATTGCAAAGGCCCCATCTTTCCATGAGATGTTCTGTCGCCTAACTTATCGATGTGTTGCTTACTGTATTCATCAATGTTGTCTTATAAGTGTAGTCTGATTTGCTTGGTAACCGCGGCGGTAGGTAGGAAAAAAGCATACTTTCTTTGCGGTAAGACATGGGCAATCGGTTACGGAATCGAGTCTCACGGGAGACATAAGAGGGAACAGCTCCTTTCAGGTGCCCCTGTCAACTATCCCTAAGATAACCTGATAGTCATGGAGCGAGGACCACTAACATACAATGTAAAATTAATGTCTTGATAGGAATTCAGCAATTCCATTATTCAAGCTTATAACATACTTCCTAGTATGCAGCAAAATTCAAATTATTTACTTTTTGTTTTGGTTAAAGTAAGCCTAACCTTTTCCACACACAGCAAAGGTATGCATAAAAAATAAATAAACCGATCTTGACATTAATACCTGGATCTTGGAAACTTGGTCAGGTAAATAGTTCTCTGTCAACAGGTAATTAGTGGTTCTCGGATAGAACGGAAATTGTCCTGGATGCCATCGATCTTAAACTACTTCTTAAAGCGCTCAGCTGTGTTTTATGTGGTACACCACCGGGCGGTCTGAAAAGATGGCTCGGTGTGAGAGATGTGTGAATTAATTACAATAAAAACACATCATTTCTTTTCTGCGATGTCAAAACCACAGAACGATTTATGTTCTTAACAAATATTGGCAGATTAAAAACAACAGCAAGACACTCGTTCTAAAATGTTGGGATTCTCCATTTTTTTCAGCGAAAATCTGAATATTTTCAATCCATCTGCTACAAATCAAATAATGTACCAGGATTTCATTTCCTTGAGTTATAGACTTGGAATGAGCATTATCAACTGTTTGTTTTAATACTTTTATGCCTGCTTTGGTTTCCATTCTTAAAATCGAAACATCAAATTTTAATTGTTTTCTAAACTATTACCCTCAAGAAAACTACCACTTAAATTACAATTCGTCAAAACATTATGAACAGCAACAAGAAAAACACCCTTTTCATTTGAAAGTCTATATGTTTATGATCTGCATCAAAAAGATTTTTTTTTCCAATTACATGTAAAATTTTCCGAAAATCTGAGAATAAGATAAAACGTATTGTATTTGGTGTATCAATGAAGCGGTAATGAACAGATTCCGGGTTCATTCCAAAGAATTTCTAAGTCTGTAGTTCTTGTTTTATGAACTAATTCATTACATGGATTATTAATGCTCAAGTATTGTTGCAGGGATGGAAAAAATGTTTACGACCGTCAAATCCAATTGAACCCTTTTGCATTTTTATATTTTGTGACTGCATTTTAATATTCTTTGTTTTACTTTAAGTTTAGCCATTCAACTGATAGAAGCAAGAAAATCATTTGCTTTAAAATAAATCTATTATCCTCAGACCGCCAAGCACTAACGGTTGAACTATTTTGAGAAACAGTTCCCATTACAGAACGTCTGGAAGTTTAACAGCTTATCTAATAGATCACTCGCTGCGTGTCGTCAAACACTGTATACCTACTTTTGGTTAACCGCATGTGCTTCGGGTAATGTCATCAGTTATTTCTTGAAAAGAGTTTTATAATGAATCCAATATTAAAAAAATCCAGTTCCTTGAACCTTCAAGTATTGATGTCAAGGTCATTGAAGGAAACGTGTCATCTATCTATGTCTCCTATCTCTTTATTCGTTTTAAAATATTTTGCAGCTGGTTCTGATCATCAAAAATATCACGATCGTACGAAAAATTAGAATTAAACTTTTCTTATAGAGAAAACAATAAAAAGAGTAAAACACAGAAAAGTACTGCTAATTCAGGACGGCCGACGGTCAACATATTACCCATCAGATATATCTTTAAAAAATTTGATATGATTTTAAACTAACAACCTAATGAATAAATAGTAAAAAAATTGTAGATATAAGGAGTATGAAAGCCATTGGCAAAATATATGTGATAAGCTATAGCACTGTACTATATATAGTTAAATTGTCTCTTTATGTGTCTCATCTCAATCTTGTTTTGAACTGTGATGTCCTTTTTTCGTGTTTTATCCTTTTTTCCTCCCTTAAGTATCCCTGTAGAACAGGGATCTATCACATGATTATGGTTTAAGTTTTATATTCATATATGAACAATGCCCCAAGCCTTTTCCTTGCTCTCTCCCCTTCATTTACTCTCTCTCTCTCTCTCTCTCTCTCTCTCTCTTTCTCTCTCTCAAAATTTACTTTCACAACATAAGAACTGTATAATATAGAATAATCATATACTTAGAAGCTTTTCAAGAAATTTATATAAATACATGTACAAGATAAGTCATGTATGTATGTATATATGTTGTGAAAGTGAAAAACTCAATAAAAAAAAGAAAAAAAAAAGAAAAAAAAAAAAAAATAGTAAAAAAAAATCTATATTTTCTATAAGTTTTAAATATTTATCTATATTTCATGCAGATTTCTTCTTTTCAAGGAGATTGAAATAGCATAAAAATGGCCATGGTTATCTAGCTCTTTAAAGGGACATGGTCACGATTTTCATCAATTCAATTTTACGTTTTTTTTATCATTTACAATGCTTTAGGAATGTATTTCTAATATTCATGTGAAATTTGAGAATCAGGCGAAGAGTTATAAGACATATACACGGCTCTCAATTCTTTGTCATGTAAACAAGGCTCGTGCCCTGTTTTTGTTTACGTAGGTTCAATATACCATTAAAAATCTTTTTCAAGCTGATTTGTTTATCTTTTCATTAATTTTAAGCATAAATAAACAGTTATTGGATGATACTCAAATTTTGGTTGCCTATTAAAATGCCTTACTGTAGCATTGTAAACATTAAAATCAGACAAATAATTTTTGACCAAAATCGTTACCATTCCCCTTTTAAATGGTATAGCCAAGATTTTGGTCAAAAATTATTTTTTTTTCGATTTTAATGTTTACAATGCTTCAGTAAGGCATTTTCAATAGACAGTCATAATTTGAGTGTCATTCATTAGGTTATAAGTGAGTTACAGAGCTTGAAGTTCTTTGCTTTGTAAACAAAGCGTTTGTTTACATTTTGAATGTTGAAGTAAAAATTACAGTTTTAGACAGAAAAGGAATGTGTTAAAGTTAAATACTGTTTATTTATGCTTAAAATTAATAAAAAGATAGACAAATCAGCTTGAAAAAGATTTTTACTGGAATATTGAACCTATGTTAACAATAGCAGGACACGAGCAAACACGACATAGAATTGCGAACCCTGTATCTTGTTTACGACTCTCCGAATCACTCTGAAATTCTATTTGATCATTAGAAATGAATCCCTTAAGTATGTAAATAATAAAAACAGAAAAATGGAATTTGACCAAAATCGTGACCATGCCCCTGAAGGAAGGAGTCTTTTCTGCTTTTCGACTTTTCCAACGTAAATTTGATTAATTGTTCATTAAATCAAGATGAAAAAAAATCAAAATAGTATATTTTTCTTTCTTTTTTTACTATCATACAACTTGGCATTGAATAGTAATCAATGTTTAGAATTTAACAAGGACGATATTTTTGGCGGAATATTGCTGTAGTTTAATTAGTCTGTTTTATAATTTTAAAAAGAAGAACAATAATGTTGGATTTTTTAACTAATGAGAACTAATGATATGATACTTGGGTTTCAGAATGTATTTTTGAAATATGATTTGCCTATTAAATTACACTTTTCTAAGCTTTTAAAAGCGCCCATGTCATTGATTTGTGAGAAAAATCCTTAAAATCAGTTTTTCTCTTTCATTAAATAGTCAATATATTGGCTTTTCTGTCAATTTGTATCTTTATATAAAGTCTTCATAATACGTTAAAATCAGAAATATTTTATTATTTAAAGCATCACAAAAAAATCAAAATATCTTAAAAATTTTAGAATATTAGAGGAAATGCGGGCTAAGCAAGATACATGTACATTTGTATATAAATTCTAGTTTAAATGTTTATTCCAATTTAGTAGCATAAGCTGTTAGACATTCTGATATTCTATCATTTCACTGAAGAATAGAATCTTCATATCTTATACAGATGTCTACATAACTGCAAAGATCTACGATTATTTTTATCATCCTTTAAAGGGGGATGTGCGGCCATAATGTACATTTGAGAATAAGAATGTAAACATTTCTTGAACTGGCTTGTTTCTGTCCAAAACTAGCAAAAAATGTTGCCAAAAGATTATGAAGTCCTACATGTCATTTTGTTTGAAACGTATGCATACAATAACAGGACAATGACTTTTTAATTAATCAGAACAGTTGTCCAACTGCGCAGCTACAGACTTATTTTGAAGGTTTAAAAATATGGAATTCCTGCCTTCCTATTGTTTGAATGTTCTGATATGTACCGTGCAGTCAGTTAAAGAGGGAATTTGTAAGAGTTTGTTATTATTTTTTTTCTTAAATCAATGAAACGGAAACATTTTCAAGTCAATATGAACCACAATTTTAATCATAAGAAAACAAGGAAAGAAAATCACGACATTTAAAGGTGAAAACTTTGTTAAGCGAATTCCTATCTATTGTAGAATGCAATAAATGTCAACCGTACTTTTCTGCAAATCTTGAAAGTCAAGAAGCCATTATATACGTCATTTGAGATGATTTCTGTCTATTATCCAAAGAACGAAACATCATTGAATGCGTGTAATAGACGCCGATATAGAGTGGTAAAATGCCGATATTAGGTAAAGTCATTTTTCTTGATGTATTTCAGGGGACCTATGGCAATTTAATGCATGTTCCTGTCAGGCAGACTCGTAGAAGACGAATCGATAGACGTCAGATTCAACGCAACCTCACACGTGACTTTCACAACGACAGCATTTGATGACGTATCTAAGGTAGACATTGATAAAACTCTTCTTACTTCTTTCAGTTTGAATAATTGAGGTAATGGAAAAATCAGAAAAAATTTATCAATTGATATATAGTTTTGGCAGAAATGTCCGCGGAGGAGTGGCCTTATTTTCATGCCCCGCGGTAACTAATATTAATGCTAATGGTTAGATAAAATTGCGTGATTTCACTATCTTTTGTTAATTATCAGAAAGAAAAAAACCGGAAATCATCTTACCAAGATTTTTTTCTTCGTGATAAATAATGATCTCAATATACAACATATTTCTTTGAATCTTTTATAATACGATTAAACTTAATCCTGTGAGAGGATGGGGTTTGGATCACAAATATATTGCTATTTGAGGAGTCGGGGAGAACATTTGCCTGCAGGTTGTTCCACAACTTTCCGAGTCAAGTCCAAATGTCGATAAGCATATTCAGCTGGATGTATATCTTTAGGGGAGGGGGTCAAAAGTTTACAAGCAAAATTTATTTCCTTTGGCAACAAATAAGATTTGCTAAGGTTTCGTCATTCATTTTCAGAGGGAATGTAAAATTCTTTGCGTCTGTTTCTGCTCAATATCTGAACACAACGGACAGAGAAGTTCTCCACTTGTCAAGGTCTATTGGTATTTATCTCTTTTTCCAGTCATGTTTTCTTAAAGCAATTATAATGCAAACTAAGAATTATCCTTTTATCCTATAACTTGATTAAATGAAGAGTTTGGGGTTTCTTTAGAGGGTGGCTGTCGTTGACGTTGTTGTCGTTCTTTTGTTAATTATAGCCAATCAAACTATTTGAAAAGATTAATCTTACTATAGTTTTAAATATTCTAATATTAAGTAATCTAAGGTATAATATCGTTTATAAAACCAGCACAAGCAATGGTATAGCGAGGTACAATACTCTCCAGAGGGGTTAAATTAAAGACTCTCTGAAAAATCAGGAGATTTTGAGAGATATTTATTGAATTTGCTTACAAAACTTTAGAAGAGACATTAAACGGGTATAAATGCTAAACTGTCTTTTGAGACCGGTAGACGGTTTATTCAATGGTAGATGTTTTATCCAATGGTAGATGGTTTATCCAATTGTAGATTCATAGAGAGAACAAAATAGGTAAATTATGTGCTTGGAATGAAATGAGAGATGAATTTTATTATTTCTTCTAATGTTCTAATGTAAGCATATCAAATTCGAGGGTTTATGTTCCAAAATATTCATATCAAATCCAGATGTTTTAAGATTTTTAACACTGTAAAGCCCCTTTGACAATTGGCGCACGATCATTTAACAACACTTTGCGATCGGATTTTTTTTTAGATTCGCACGAGCTCTCGCATACGTTGCATGAGCTCTCCAATACATTGCACGAGCTCTCGCATTCGGTGCATGCATTTTAGTGATCGCATCAAGTCTCCTCAAAATAGTGGACATGCACACTATTCAGACGCGATCGAATGCGATCCAAATCATTGCAGTACAACGCACTAACATTAGTACGAACGTTTTACAACGTTTTGTGTACTCGCAAGAGTAATGCACGGTTTTTAAAGGTCGTAAGATGAATTGCTGCTGTATATATACAGGCAAAAGTGGCTCGCATGAATCTCATATGAAATTCGCATGAAGTTCATGCGAATTCTTATGTTTCACTGTTGTTTCATGCGAATATCATGCAAATATCATGCAATTTTCATACAAAATACTATGCAGCTTTTAAATTCAATAATCTTGAAATCTTGATCTCTTTTTATCTAAATTTGAGAATATAATCTGTTATATTTTGACAAGAAAACTGAAGTCCTAATTAATTTGCTTTATATAGAATTAACATTAACAGAAAACAATGACAATTATCTTCTTAAGAAAATCTTCTTTATTTAGATAAGAACATAATTCAAATTTCTTCTTCTTCCACTTCTCGAAAAGGCTTGTTAGTTCATCAATCTACAAGAAAATATACATAATGCAGTGTTCATGAAATTTTCCTATTGCTGAATGGCATACTGGTATCTATTTTGAATGTGAATTATTAATATTGGAAGATAAAAACAAAATTAATTGATATATGACATGCAGTTGGTAACATGATAAATGCTCGTTAAAGCAGATTTGATCAAATACAATAAATTTATGTTTGTCATATCCGAATACTACGATTCTCACTTTATCACTCTGATCCATGTCCTTATTGTTATTTTAAGCTTTCAGTTTGTGAGTTTATTACATAAGCCAAATCGCTCACCTGAGCATCAATAGCCATAACTTATCAAATCTACTTTATGCTGCCAAATACAAAACATTTGGACAACTTTGAAGAGTACTGTACATTTTGTTTAAGAGGATTTTCAAATTTTTCCTCACATAATCATCAAGCCGCTTTTGTTGTTTCAATCTTTTAGGAAAATATTTCTA
The DNA here is from genome assembly GCF_025612915.1 of Magallana angulata. Taxonomy (NCBI): domain Eukaryota; kingdom Metazoa; phylum Mollusca; class Bivalvia; order Ostreida; family Ostreidae; genus Magallana; species Magallana angulata. The sequence goes on along the minus strand of NC_069120.1, from coordinate 5,020,508 downwards.
AATGTCAAAAACAATTTCTATTGTGGCCCAACCCTAGGAACCATTACATGTATATGAACAAATTCGAATCTACAATACCTCAAAATGCTTCCATACAAGTTTCAGCTATTCCGACCAAAGGCTTTTAAGATTTTTTTTTAAAATAACAACGCATTCTAATTTCACTAAAAGAAGGTGTGACTTTTCATTGTTAAATTAACAAACTGGAATTCCCCTTCACCTAATTATGTTTTGTGTCAAGTTTGATTAAAATTGGCTCAACTGTTCTAGAGAAGGAGAAAATGTCAAAATTTTACAGAGGGATGTAGACTGTCCAGGGACAGAATTAAGACAGACAATAGTGATCAACACATAAACTTTTCGCTCAAGCCTGTTGTCCGAATCTTTTAAATGAGCTTCAATGTTAAACATTGATCCAAATTATCATACAATTCTTAAAAAGTAGAAGTATTACTTACCACTGCATCCATGAATTCTCCCGGAATGTTGTTGGTTGTCATGCTTTTAAAATCTTTTCCAAAGAGTCTTTGCAAATCTGCAAACTTAAGGTTCTCTGCAAATATTATTGTTGTATAATTATTAAATGATTTCATTCCTGTTTGATCTTATAAATATCTAGATATAATTAAGTATATAAGTAATACAGCTATTGTAATCTTGATATTCATTGATAGATTTCTTATTTAATATTTTTCACATCTCCTATACAAATTCTTAACAAAACTACATGTACATGTAAGTTGTTGTGCTTACTCAATTACGAACCTGCTATTAATGGCGGAGAGACACTCTGGAAAAATATGGAAGGATCTTTTCTTCTCTTCTTTTGAGTTTTGGAAGAAAACAAGCTATGTAATGAACAATTTTCAGGCTTTGGATTGGCTCGAGTAGGCCTATAGAATCTCAGTATATTTAGTACTTTGATTTATCCTCACCTTTTATACAGCCAACAGGCATCTCATCATGTGATCACACCTCCATCCAAATATATCCGTGTAGGGATATTTTTGTCATGCTTCAATGAAAAAGATATCAGATATTTTATTGCATAAGCCCATAACATTACGCTAAGGATATAAGCAAAGTTTGCTCAGCTCTGTTCATCATCACAATACACTTCATCTTTATTATGCAGTTATAAATAATTGTAACGAATTCTTTATAATAATTTGCAAAAATTTCGAATGATGGTTTTTATTTATCAAAACGGGAAGCAGAGATCTTCCGATAATACATAAAAATTTCATTTAGGCCTATGTTTCTTACCTCTGTCATTCACTTTGTACTCGAGTCTCGTTCCCGCTGACGTCACATATTGCGTAAATTTTTGGTACTGAGAACCGTCAGGATGGTGTTTGATTTTACATAGAGCAATATTACCAAAAATCAGTTGATCAGATCAGATTTTGTAATTTAGATATGATTAGAATAATTATCATTAATAATTTAAAGCGCTACAGGTTGATGTGCATCTTTTTTGTAACCCCTTGCAAACATTTTATTCGTTTCCGAAATCCCGTTCGAGTTATCTCCCGCGATAACTCATATGCAGACAGACTGAATTTTCTCTAGCTGCAAAGTTATGTACATGGGCACTGGCTGATCAGTGATGCAAGCCAGCAGAAACTTTACATCAACATCATCAAGATGTGTCCGATCTAACGTACTATTATATACTCAGCGATTGAAAAGTTCGTGATCCTGGATAGGAGAGGAGCGGATCGTCAACATGCAGGTACCCTAGAACTACGATGTATCAAGTGTGTGCATATTCTATGTTTACATGTTATATGTTAACTAACGTTTCCAGATACGTGTTTAAACACTAAAAAATCTAGCGTTATTATTGAACTTAGATGCAGGTCTTTACATGTAACTATACAATATACGGGGAAATTCGGGTTGACAGAGGGTCTGTCAATTTTCTCCGAAGAGCTTCGGATAAATTTCTATCTATTGTGTATTTCTTAAACAAGAATGAATGAACACAGTGTAACCGTAATGATTACGAAATAAATCTGCAGATATATATTTTAAACATGCGGTTGCAAGCATGCAATCTGATTTCAAGCGAAAAATTCGGACGGGGGGGGGGGGGGTGATTGATTGAGTAACAAGGTTGGGAGGGGGAGTAAGCCATATTTTTATGAATATTATAATTTAAATTTAAAGAGTTTTTTAGGGGGTCTGGATCCCCTTGACCCCTCCTAGATCCGGTCTACATGTATAATTTTTGTGCATATTGTCACGGTGAATCCACTTATAGGAGTATATATGCAGTTTGAAAATGTTCATAACATTTTATTTTTTTTTTCTACAGGGTTGTTTTAAGATCCGAAGCAATGTTACACAGACAGAAGAATAGGTCAATGCCTCTCCAGTAAATGTTGTATATATGATGGCTATAACAATAACATACATGTATATCACTTGGGAAATCATGCACAACAAACTGTCCATATGATGATACCATGTAAGTATTAATTGGTGAAATATGCCTATGCCTTGCGTTTTGAATATTTCCAAAGTTTGTAATTACATGTATATAAAATCAGACATGGATTAACATATATTTGATAAAATAGGTTGGACATACCTCTTGATCTCATTTGCTTTTGATGAATAAAACATACTGTAAGTTATTTCAATACAGAGGTACATTATGATTGTTTTGTTTTTTTAGATTTTATCTGAGTGTATAAATCTTGTGCTTTTACGCTGTTATACATGTACTCAATACATGTACATTTGTTTGCATGTTTTATTATGAATTATATTTTTTGTCTTGCATATACACAAGGTTGACAAAGATATTTAAATATGGAGAGGGATAAAGAGACATGCTACAGAAGAAGGAAGATAAAGGCACATGATACAGACACCAGAGTGATTACACCAACATCAGTCCAATAACATTGGTACACACTGAAACTTGAGACCACAAAGGCCTGGATTCTTCTGAAATATACTGTCATCTGTGCAATATCACTTGGAATCATGGAAAACTTGTATCACAGTGTTAACAATTTTCAGTGAATTTTCGTTGTCTAGCATAGAAATAATTAATTTTATGTTTGAATATATAGCTGGAAATTTTCCTATATGTAATTCACATACTGCGTTCAACAGGTTTGGTACACGCAAACTCATAAATTGTATCTCAAAAACATAAGACTTAAAGTATGTATCCTAAATAATGACCATTGCAATCAGCACAGTATTACACATGTAATAAAATCTTAATGTTTACTGACCTTCTAAGAAGAGAGACATAACTCTCAGTTGGTGCGAATGACTATTGTAAAGGCAAAGTTTTACATGTTTACATAAACAAAGACTTTAAAAGTTTTGAAAACATTTATATTGTGATAAAATGTAAACTCTATTCTAAATTTTATTTATACATGTATTAATTCTAACACATGTAGAAATTGTTTAGTTGTCTTAATGTCAAATTTGTTTTAAAAAAAAGACACTAATATGTCAACATATGAATGAAAGAATGTTTTTAAAGTGTTATAAATTGATTTGTCATAATTAAATTTTTATATGAAAAACATGCAATTTTCATGTGAATTTTGCATGAATTTTATATGAATATGACACAAATATCTAATCGCATGAAAAACATACGAAAAATTATTCGCATGAAAATTGTACATTTTTCATGCGAATATCATGCGAACATATTCGCATGATATTTGCATGAGAAACTTTTCATCTGATTTTCGCATGATTAGCGCATGATTTTCATGCGAAAAGGAAATCGCATGAAAATTATGCGAGCCACTTTTCCCTGTATATATGCGTGTGTTTTGCGACCATGAGACTGTTGCTCAACATGTCTCATGTAATCTTGCAATGTTTTACTATCATTGCACGACTTTTCAGCCTCAATATGCAATGCTTTGCCACTAGTATATATACCCTGTATAAGTATCTCTGTTTCAGACCACAATTCAACAATATACATTTATTGCATGATGGTAAGGGAAATATTTAAGAAATAAAAAAACGTTATTCAGTGAACATGGCGTTATATTTGCATATTCATTGTTCTTTCCCACTGTAAGCCCATACCGAGGAGCTGCAATCATAACTCTATAATCGCAATTGCTCTGTCTGTATGCGCAATTGGCTATTGCCCCCAAGGACTCTCAGGTAGCGAATTCTCAACAATATATATTGATTTTTAATTATATATATAGTGAATATTTCTAATAAAAAAAATATGTGGTGTTTAATATAAATGTTTAATATAAATTATCTAAAGTTTAAAATAAAATTCAAGGTATTTTAGTTTTAATCATATTTAATTTAAATCAATTACATATGTCATTTATCATTGCATAATAAAAATGTGCCTAAATAAAACGGAACTGTTTGATTTTTATATTTTCATGTACAAAATTCAATTAAGAAATGAAGATAATAATTTTTCTATTGATCGACGTATCAAAGAAAAAATTGGCCGGAAAACTTCATCAATGCGCGTAGCGCATTGATGAAAAAGTTTTCCGGTCAATTTTTTCTTTGATACGTCGATCAATAGAAAAATTATTATCTTCATTTCTTATCATTAATATAACATTTTCAAATAAAAAAATGTGAAGTGTCATTGATCAAAAATGTAAATAATGTAAATGAAGCGGCGCGTATGAATACAAAAAACAACAACAGCAACAATATTCAAAATGGATTCAGCTGATGTAGAAATATTGAACTGAATTTAATGGATTAAACACAAATAGTGAGTTAAAATCTTAACCGACTGAATTGAAAACGATTAGAAAATACATGCGATAGCTTGTGATATTATTCACTGTGCAGAAAAATTCGTAATAAAACTGGTTTTCATGTGAGATCGCTGGAATATTCAACTGGACATAACCATCCAAGGAGAGGCGATCGTGGACGAAAATAGTTGATATTTCGACAAAGAATAGTATGTATAAGCGACTTTTGTAAACGTTGTGGTAACTATACAGCCAGTGATGTACTTAAATGGTATATCTGCCGCTTGGAATGCGCCGAAGGAAGGAGTTGATGCATTGTACTCATAACGATTCTTATTCTGAATTTCTGATGACCGATCATGTAGGGTACTATGTAAATTTAAAAATCATCGTTACCAAATTTGAACAGCAGTGTTACCGTGAAAGTGTTTTCTGGAAAAGGAACAGCCATCCTCGCAGTAATGTTGATTGATCTCAAGCAGACGAAATCGTGAGAAGACGCTTAATTTTCTATTTCGTGAATAAGATATTGTGTTGTGGTTATTTTTGAAGGTTAAAGTTTCAAGTTTTTCTGTTTATAAAGTTGTATTTTGTTTGCCGACAATAAAACAGACACAACTTTACACTTTGTTGACAGTGTTTATTTTGGAAATCCCCGTTCTATAAATAGTGTTAGATCAGAACATTTGAGAAAAGTAGATCCGGCAAAATTTTATTGATGCAGGTATCAAAGAAATTTTTCGACCAATCAGAAGCGCCATACTTTTCAATGACGTTATAGATTTAAACCACTATACGATACATCATGTGTTTTTCTCCAACTCCCTAAAATTGATGTATTTAAAACCACAGGTGCTTGTGGACTGGACCGTGCACTACCCCCCCCCCCCCCCCCTTTTTTCTATATTTTTTTTCAAAAAAAATTTTTTATTTCTTTTATTAATTATCATTAACAACCCCTTATATATGTCTCCAGCCGAAAAATAAAAGAAATATCACGACTTGGTAGCATTTTATAATCACACTCGTTTCCCCTATATATATAAAGAGAGAAGGTAAGCAACTCCCGTTTGTTTACATTGAGGTACCACCTGGGAAATTCAAACGATTACTACATCAAAAATCGCTATACCTTTGGTGTCATCTATTTTTCTCACTTCCACACATATCCTTCTATCTGAAAACTTATATAAATTAGCACTCTGAACCGTAACCTATCCAATTAATAAACATTTGTCACTCGCGACCACGATATTTTGAAACGTTTCAAGTAGAAGCTACGGAAGTTAGCTGCACAGCGACATCTATGCTAAGAACGATAACTCATCCCGTGTTCCGAATGTCATTGACTTAACGGTAACGCACGAGAGGCCCGAAAAAAAGTTCGGGAAAAGTTTTAGATTAAATGCAAAATTTCAGCATTTGAATATCTGACGTCTTCTATGCCAGCCCACCTATGAAGTGTCTGGGCTTTCAAATCCTGGTAATGTGTTGCTGCAATGCCTGTAGAGCAAACTATTGATACTTCTTTTTTTTAGTATACCTAATGTGTTTTGCAATTTTTTTGTTATGTATGTTTTGCCTGTCCCAGCTTGGCCAGTGATGACCAAGTTATGGCCATTAATTGCTGCTTGAAAGGTAAACAATTGATCTACATCCATTTTATTGCAAATATTGCACTAAAACTTTTCCCGAACTTTTTTTCGGGCCTCTCGTGCGTTACCTTTAAGTCAATGACATTCGGAACACGGGATGAGTTATCGTTCTTAGCATAGATGTCGCTGTGCAGCTAACTTCCGTAGCTTCTACTTGAAACGTTTCAAAATATCGTGGTCGCGAGTGACAAATGTTTATTAATTGGATAGGTTACGGTTCAGAGTGCTAATTTATATAAGTTTTCAGATAGAAGGATATGTGTGGAAGTGAGAAAAATAGATGACACCAAAGGTATAGCGATTTTTGATGTAGTAATCGTTTGAATTTCCCAGGTGGTACCTCAATGTAAACAAACGGGAGTTGCTTACCTTCTCTCTTTATATATATAGGGGAAACGAGTGTGATTATAAAATGCTACCAAGTCGTGATATTTCTTTTATTTTTCGACTGGAGACATATATAAGGGGTTGTAAATGATAATTAATAAAAGAAATAAAAAAAAAATTTTTGAAAAAAAAATATAGAAAAAAGGGGGGGGGGTAGTGCACGGTCCAGTCCACAAGCACCTGTGTTTAAAACATGTCTTATATTAACATTTTAAAGGAATTACTTATAACATATCATTGATTTTGTTAACAAATCTATGTGGAGTAAAAAAATACATTACAGTCTGAACGTTTATTTTTGATGGAACAGCTAACGTAAATGTCGAGGTTTAGGTTAATGCAGGGTATTTGCGGTGGTAAAATGCAAATATAAGTAATAAACAACGATTATTTAGTGAACATGGCATTATGAATAGCAACTGCTTTGCTGGCAAATTTTCCATGATGCGCGCTAGCGTGATATAAGGAGAATAATAATGATTAAATATTTTTGATTTAGTCATATTTGTCTACATGAAAATCGTCTTGTCACCTGACCTTCTAGACCAATCAGATATAATAGAATAATCATATTGAGGTATAATAATAAATGCTGCTGCATCTCTGTTTCTTCTTGGGTTGCATGTTCTCTCGCTTCCAACTATGTCTACTGAAGAGCGTAGGAAATGGGCAATATATATATTTTCCCCCCTCTGACTCGCACGAACATTCGTACCATGGAACGCATAATCGCACGTCCAATCGCATTGGCGTACGTTCAATCGTCCGATCACCTGGTCTCTCGCACGATTCTATCGCATTATCTTTCAACAGTTGCTTTCATTGTACAACAGTCGCATATAGAAGCAAAATATATCGCAAGATTTAATGCGTTTTCATTGCACAACGCTCGTTTAGATCGTGCGAATTTCATAAGAATACTTTTTCAAATGCGATTATTTTGGCAACAGTTTACGATTCATATCTATAATTTTTCGGTCGCACGAATATTTTGTCGCTTCTGCTCGTGCGCCAATTGTGAAAGGGGCTGTATATGTCACAACAATCAACTTACAAACATTTGTAAACTATTGGATACTATTTTTGAGAGCGTTATCTCTATTGGTTAACTTGTTGTCCCTTTCCATGCTTGTATCAATAATTCTCATATATTTTATGGTTTGTACATATTGTACGTAAATGTAAATGTTTTCTCCGCACTGTATCTTCGGTAATGAGAATAAAGCTGATAGTCATTGTCATTGTCTTCTAAAACAACGTTTAATATAGTGGCGTCAGAAGGAAATTAAAAGTGGGGAGAAGAGGTGGCTAGACTCGTCAGAAATCTTGACAAGCAAAAAAAAATTACTGCTTAATGTTTTGTTTAAATTTTCAGCAACAAAAATAGGGAGAGAGGCTAAGCCCCCTTCCCCCACCCCGATTCAGACGCCTATGCAATATAACAAACAATGGACCAAATACTGGTATTATGATATTAAGATATTGTATTCTGTTATGAATGTTTGTCTCATCTTTTTTTATGTCAACAAAAGAAAGACAACTGTTTCTGTTCTTCATACCCCAGTAAAGAAATCACATACAACCCCGAACATTAAAGGGGCATGGTCACGATTTTGGTCAAATTTTATTTTTCAGTTTTTATTATTTACAATGCTTTAGAATGCATTTCTTATTATCAAATTAAATTTGGGCCAGTCCATGTGTTTTAAGCAAGATACAGGGCATACAATTCCTCGTCAAGTGAGCAAGGCTCGTGCCCTGTTTTTGTTTACATAGGTTTAATATACCAGTAAAAAATCTTTTTAAGCTGATTTGTCTATCTTCTTATTCATTTTAAGCATAAAAACAGTTCCTAACAATTAGCAAATTCAGTTGAGGTCTAAAACTGGAATTTTCACTTCAACATTCAAATTGTTAATAAAAGCTTTGTTTGCATGGCGAAGAATTGTAAGCTCTGTAACTTGCATATAATTCAACAAATGACACTCAAATTTTGGTTGCCTATTTAAAATGCCCTACTGAAGCATTGTAAACATTAAAATCGAAAAAAATGAATTTTGACCAAATTCCTTACCATGCCCCTTTACATCACCTTTTTTCATTGGTGTAGGTGACTGAAAACTTATCAATTGAAATGGGGCTTCCAATAGTCAGATGATAATATCACACTTTTAGTTGACTATTGTTTTAAATCTATTGATTATTTATGTATTTTTTTCCATTAACTGACTTCACAACTTTTTTTTAAAAATATCTCTTGAAATGCACATTTTTGAAATATTCTGGTCTAAAATCACCCGCTCGTAAACAAGAAACCCTTTGGGATTGAGTTTTAAAATACAATTTCTAACATCCACGAAATGAATTTTGGTTTCACATGAGGTGATGTTTTACTTTCACTGTGCTCTTTATGTACAACAGCTATTATCACCCATATTATATCGCAGTACTTCTTTATTTAACTAGATAATTAATCCTGTTGGATACTTCAGATGATTGCTTATGTAAATAGTTAAATTATGCATAACGACATTTGAATCAAACGTCATTTAACTGACGCTTGCCTTGTCCTTCCAAATCAAACTAAGCCAAATCAACTTTTCGAACATAATGGAATGATGGTAGAAACATGATGAAATGGCGGTTTGTTGTTACCGACATCCCATTTTGTCACTTCCTTAACATAAGATAACATTCCATGTATGGTCTTTGTATCAAGTACATGAAGAGCCGAGCTGAGTGCAATGCGAATACACAAAGACAAGTGTTGACTATCACACCCGTTTACTTCTTCATAGCTAGTTTTGCCTTTCGAATTGACGTAGTACAGAGAAGATTTCGCTAATTGTTTAAAGAAGAATGCTCTACACTCCAAAACAAAATGTAGCAGAACGTATGGCAGCTCCATTTGAAAATCACAAATACTGATTGCGTGATACCAAAAGAAGAACGCCATTTTGAAAATTTTTAAGTCAGATACAACAACACAATTTATACATTTGATATTATCCAACATGCATCTTCCTTGCCTATTTTCAGGGAAATATTTTCCTTTTATTCTGTCATACAACAATCTTTAATCGACCGATGTTGAATTTCTTCCTATTAACTTCCAGATTTATTTATTAATATCAAGTATATGAGTTACTCAAGTGACCTAAAGATATCCTGTTTTGTTAGACAAAACTTCACCAAACCATTTTCATTTTGTATGATATAAAAACAAATAAATATTTAATTCATTCCTTAATTCTAATCCATGTTATTGAATGAAAACACGAGCCTAAGGAAACAAGATGTGGCTTCAATTGGAGTTCCATTTTGTATTTGTTAAGGAAAATATTTGTAATAAAAAATGAATATCAGTTAAAAAGCTGAATTGGGGGGGGGGGGGGGGGGGGGCTGTAAAGGACAGTAGGACAATTTTTCATCGAGTTGTGCTGAAAATTTTCCTGCAAGTGCCAACCAATTATCCACCTCTCTTCATTATTCTTACCGTCTTCCCACATCAATCCTAAAATAATTTTTTTTACCATTTTCGAATATCTTTTAATACTAGTTTTTGATTTTGAAAACAGATAGCAAACTCAAATACCTCTCACTTCCACATTGAAGCCAAAAAAAAAGGGAAACTTGATTCAGAAATATCTTACCGATGACGTTTTACTTAGATTCAAAACAAAATCTACTGATGATAATGAAAAATTAACTTTAATATATTTTAGACCGTCAAAAGAAATGTCTAATACTTTTTTAGTTAATGGCCACTGTTTTTTCAATTTAAAAATTAAGGGAAAAACCGTAAAAATTTTTAAAAATAATTTAACTTTTTAAAAAATGTAACAATGTTAATGAATGTTAGTGGCACTAAAAAGATACAAAGCATCTGAAAAAATATATTCCGAAATTTCGTTGTTTTGCTCAAATTCAATTTTTTGCTTGAGCCTAATTTCATAATATGGAAAAAATATCAAATGTTATGTCAAGGATAATTCAATCCATTTATACTTTTTGTTACCCTTACTTCTCATCATCTGTAAGGTAAATGAGTCTTTAATCAGAATTAAATATCATTTATCCAAGAAATTCATTAGCTAGCTACATGTACATACGACTTTGTACAAGACCTAAGTTTGTAAAAAAAAATTACGCATACATCATCAACTGTGAAGAAGTGTTTTACTTCATATCACTTCAATGTTGTTTACTTAATCTCTAGAGAACTCAACAGGCATACTTGTTTTATATGCTTATAGCACTACTGACAAAGAGTGAAAACTTATCATAACAATACAATTTCTTTTTCAGAATTATCTTAACTAGAATAAATAAGAGCTATTTTTGTTCACTTGTGTAAAACAGGCACGTAGCATCGTTTTTGAAAGTGGGGGGCCAGACTCATCCAAAAAATTTTGACAAGCAAAAAAAAAAAAACAGGAAAATTTAAAGTTTTCCAAAATCTTCAAAATCCTAATCCGGGAGGGGGGGGGGGGGGGGGGGGGCTGGCGTTGTGTATAACTTCTATTTCACTCCTCATTTCCTTCTTCTCTTATCAATTTTTTACATACTACCAAAAACGTGGGGGGGGGGGGGCAACTTCATCATTGTTCAAATTTTTATATGTAAATTTTAAAAAAAATTGTTGCTGCCAGAAAAAATGGGGGGGGGGGGGGGGGGGGGCAGGCCCCCCTGGCCCCCCCCCCCCCCCCCCCCCTGATGCTACGTGCATGTAAAAGGATTTATCGATCGAAGATTTACATATTCTCACATTCATCTGATATACTTAAATTACCTACGAAACTTCCTTTTGGGGGGGATGCCTTATTCAATCATTGGTAGTAATAATTTGCATACTTTTGATAAGATTCCCTCATGAAATTACGTTCAATATTTTCACCATTATTGCGCGCATTATATATAAGGTTGTTTAGATTATTTAATAAAGCATTATAGAGTCAAAACATTTAAAATTGTCCAGATCTAAGCAGATAAATGGTATAATTGAATTTTTAGTTCTTTCCTTGATATTCTTATATTATATTACATGATTTTTTTTTACTCACTTATATTTACTGATTGTCAAATCAACCATTTAAGGAAAGGGCTCAAATAGGCAGTTTGCCTGCTGCCCAATCCTTATTATGTTATATTTTAGTGAAATATTCAAAAAATGAAATATTGTTTAAATTGAATTAAACTAGATTAAAACAATTTCCATTTTTCATCTTCCTCAGTCTTGGAAGATGGTGACACCTGTGCGGTGGGACCACTTCTCCCCTTTATGATGCCGACGGAGAGGCCGTAACCATCAAACCACGACAATCTTCTATACACTGGATTGTTTTTAACCTTGACCAATGCTTTCTTCTGTGGTTCATGACAGTATGAAGGTAGCGAACATCGCCATATATCTATAAAGTTTTATTTTTTGCAATAATTGCTATATTCAACGCCCGCACGGACAACCAAAGAAATAATTTTAACACCTCTTTGTTAGGTCACCTGAGTAAACTCAGGTGAATTATTGCAATCCGTTTTCGTCCGTCGTCGTGCGACGTGCGTCGTGCGTTAACAATTTACATTTTTAATTTCTTCTTAAAAACAAGCATTCTGAGAGTATTGCATAAGCAATACACGTCCCCTACCGGTAACCCCTTTGATTGAGAATGGCAAAAGTTTGAGACCCTGTATATTAAATATCCCCTATCATAAATGTAGTAACTGTAAAGTATGAAATTTTGAAAAATGATTCTAATAAATTAACAGCAAACAATCTCAAAAATCCATTAAAAAATACATATTTGAAGCAAAGTAAACACAGAAGTCTAGTCTATTATTCAACAGCCCAAACCCGATAACGAACCCGATTGTAATAATAATAACGATAAAACCCTGCCGTTAAAATTTACACAATACTTGACACCATTTTACAGAACTTATTTGTTTGTTATTAGAAATGATAAATGTAATAAAACAAATAATGCACCATATCATTTATGTCCTCGTTCATTTAGTACACACCGAGCCCGATAACGAACCCGATCATTAAAAAATTTGGAGTGAAAAAAATTAAATTTCTGGAAATTGTGTTGACTAGACGCTACAAAAGTTTAAACTTGGTCTGCTGTTTGATATTTTGAAGCTGCTCAGCAAGTTTCACGTCATTCGTCAAACGCATGCAGAAAAAAACAACGGAAAACTGAAGTGGGACGGACAGACAGACGGACGGACAGACAGACAGACAGACGGTGAAACCGGTAGGGGACTAATAAAGGCTGATTGTTACCATTTTGGTGTGAGGTATCTCTATGGTAAGAGAAATTTAAATTGTGAAATTCATGGCTCTACCACCCCCGGGGCACCACATGTGGGGCCAAATATGCAACAAAAAACCCAAATTTTCAAAAATCTTCTTCTCTATTCCCACACATGTGAGGAAAGAACTGATTGCATAGTTATGATGACCATGAATCCTTCTACCAAAATTTTGAAATTCATGGCCCGTGGGCCAGGGGTTCTGGCTCTAGGGTGGGGCTTATATGGCCATATAGTGAAAATGTATTAAATCTTAGAAAATCTTCTTCTCTACTCCCATATATATTTGTTAAAAACTAAATGCATGATTATGAAGTCCACGAAGCCCTCTACCAAAATTGTGAAATTCATGACCTCTGGGTCAGTGGTTCTGGTTCTAGGGTGGGGCCAATATGTCCATATAGTTAAAATGTACTAAATCTTAGAAAATATTCTTCTCTACTCCCATATATATTTGTTAAAAACTAAATCCATGATTATGATGTCCACAAAGTCCTCTACCAAAATTGTGAAATAATGACCCCTGGGTCAGTGGTTCTGGCTCTAGGGTGGGGTCCATATAGTTAAAATGTATTAAATTTTAGAAAATCTTCTTCCTTACATCCATCTATATTTGTTAAAAACTAAATCCATGGTTATGATGTCCACAAAGTCCTCTACCAAAATTGTGAAATTCATGACCCTTGGGTCAGGGGTTCAGGCTCTAGGGTGGGGCCAATATGTCCATATAGTTAAAATGTATTAAATCTTGGAAAATCTTCTTCTCTACTTCCATATATATTTGTTAAAAACTAAATGCCTGGTTATAATGTCCATGAAGCCTTCTACCAAAATTGTTAATTCTTGACCCCTTTGTTACAAGTTCAGGCTCTAGGGTGGGGCCAATATGGCCATATTGTAAACATGTTTTAAATCTAAAAAAAAAATTTCTGCTCCCACATATGTGGGCAAAAAACTGAATAAATGGTTATGATGTCTACTAACTCCTCTACCTAAATTGTGATATTCATGGCCCCTGGGTCAGGGGTTCAGGACATGAAGGGGGGGGGGGATATTGCAATATAGTATTAATGCATATAATGTTTAAAAATTTTCTTCTCTATTCTCACACATATGTATAAAAAACTGACTTATAATTATGTTTACCAGGAAGTCCTCTACTGAAATTGTAATTTTCATGTCCCCTGGAGTATGGGTTTTGTCTCTAAGGCAGGGCCAAAATGAATGTATAGGTGTTAATGCATATAATGTTAAAAATTTATCTTCTTTCCTCCCATACACCTGAAAGGAAAACTGAATTCATGATTTTGTAGACCAGATCTTCAAGTTTTTTGCCAAAATTAGGTTTCATAGTTCTTTTCGAAAGATTTCAGGCAGGGAGGTGGTCGTCATTACAAATTTATAATTTTTCTACTCCAGAATGAAACCTAATTAATTAAATGCAGACTCTAGACTCCTCGACAAGTTTGTGTATGGGTTATATGCTTATCAGGTGACCGTTAAGGCCAATTGGCCTCTTGTTATACATAGTTTTTGGTCATGTGACCAATCAACTTTCTATTTCAGTTTTAAACTTGGTATTTTTTCTAAGTTTAGACCTAATATGTACATGAAAGTTAATACAATTACAAGAAGAATGTACCAAGTCTACCAAAATATGTTTTAAGCAAGTTCATAAGTTATCTGTTAACCCCAAACTTTCATTCTTGTCAACCTTACATTATTAGAAACAAGAAGACTTATTCCTACAATGATGCGATTTGAATTGTTTCAAAATGGCAAAGGTGCCTCAAATAGTCAGTATTTTTACACAATAATTTCAACCATGTGTAGCGGTCAATTTTCTATTGTCGTGAAAATCAAAAAAAGGACAGACAAGGCTACTAGTATGTATGATTAGTGATTGCGTCTCAAAGATTATGAGGAAAGATATGGATGGTTTTTCGGTTAAAGATTCACTGCAATTTATTTTTGCCAATTCAAACAATACGTTTACAAAAAGTTCCATTTTTAGAATAATTTCCGTATATTTGAAAAAATAAACATTGTTGCCTGGTGTTTAAGTAAGTAAATTACTATAGCAGCTCCAAACAGTGTGATTCACTTCCTGTTTAGTATTGGTAAAGCAGTATATAAACCACGCTAGATTCAAATACATTTTTATTTGAGAGAAGAGCGCGAGAAATCTTTCCCTAGTGACAAGCAGTTTGTAAGGTATGTTTTGTATTCGTTTTTTGATTTTTTTATCAAATATTTCAAAGACTGAAACTTGTCATGGATGCTTTAATAAAATGCATGATTATTCTTTAAGTAATTCAAAAATTAAAATTATGCTGTAAGTTTATTGATCTCTTTATCTAAATAATTGTTGTAACTTATCTTTTCTTTTGATCTGGCAGGGAACTTTCTGTCCTTTTCAGAGAACATGGTTAGAGAAGCAATCTTTCTGATATTATTTTCCATTTTGTCAGTGGGTAAGTAAAGACAATTCGGCATGTTAACTTATTTTTATATCAATAAAAAAGTTATATTAATTCGTTTCTTTTGTCTCCCTATCTTTATCTCCCTTGTGAATTTATAAATCTCTTTCTCAATCTCTCAGAAACCAATCCCTTTTATTGTAAATAAAATCAAAATAATTTTTATTCCAGCGCCTGACTGAAGACCAATTGTTTTATCTACACTTGTTGTAAAAAAAAAAACAACACGAAATAATTAGACAATTATCATTATTTTTTATCTGTGTTCATTGTTAAAAGTCAATCCAATATTATCTGTAACATCAAAGTCACAGTTTTTTTAAACTCTCTTGTGCAAAATTAGAACGCCAAACGAAACTATGCCTACCTACCCTTAAACCTCTCAAGCATCGCCATTTATACCTACATCGGTATTTCCACAAACAAACAAAAAGTATTCTAATTTACCTAGTTCAACAAAAATCAATGAAAGTGCGTGATCCCATAATGTATGCCAATGACAATTTTTAATACAATGAAATATAAAAATTTATCATAATGATAATGATAATTAAGAGTTCATTAAATTAACACTTTCTAATAGTCTAATATTTTAGATTGTTTTCATTGTAATAATGACGCATAACTGATTCTTATAAAAAATAATATAAAAATAAATTAAAAAACATAAATCTTAAAAAAAAACCCGGAAAAGCTGAATCTTAGAACAAATGCCAATGTACGTCAAAAAAAACTAGATGTCGGACAGGACATAGCGTTATTTTTAAAATAAAAAATCTCACCAATCAAAGACAAAGATATTGATCAGAGATAACTCTTAATAAGGATACGACTTACAAATAAAGTATTCGTATATATGGCCAGCAAGACCGTCAAATTGAACACGCTTACCAGATGTACACGTATATTACGTGACACACGCGATAGAGACGAGTCTTTTATAAAAGGTAAACTGAAACGAGTTTACACCAGATAATAAAAGTTAGTTTATAGTGCAAAAGGACTGTTTATTTTTGCATATTTGAAAAGTTTCATACGAGCACATAATTTTTTCTTTCGCAAAAATATATTGACCAGCTTATAGAAAAAATATTTTAAAAGAAGTTTTCAAATGTAGAGCAGAGCTTGTAGTCTACAGCGACTGCATATAAGCCGTGTATTCTTGGGTTTCAGAATAGGGGACGCGTATTGTAGATTAAGTACCTGCAATATGAAACCGAAATTCTGACATTTATTTTATGGCCATTTAACTTTGTCCGTATTTTTAATCAAATGGGCATGGTCACAATTTTGGTCAAAAATTATTTTTCCGATTTTATTTTTTACAATGCTTCAGAAAGGCATTTTTAATAGGCAACCGAAATTTGAGTGTCATTTGTTGAATTATAAGCGAGTTACAGAGCTTGAAATTCTTCACAATGTAAACAAAGCGTTTGTTTACATTTTGAACGTTGAAGTAAAAATTCCAGTTTTAAACCTAAAATGAATATGTTAAACGTTAGGAACTGCTTATCTAAAATTAATAAAAAGATAGACAAATAAGCTGGGAAAAGGTTTTTTACTGGTACATGTATATTGAACCTATGTAAACAAAAACAGGGCACGAGCCTTGTTTACATGACAGAGAATTGTGAGCCCCGTGCCTTGCTTATAACTCTATGAATGACTCTCAAATTTTATTTAATCATTAGAAATGCATTTCTAAAGCATTGGAAATAATGAAAAACAAAAAAATAGAATTTGACCAAAATCGTGACCATGCCCCTTTAAGCTCTCTCTCCACATTTCAAGCACTTTTTCTAATCTCTTATTTTGATTTTTTTAGTGATGGGCGAAGGAAAAGACAACTTGAAGTCTAATATTACTTCACCACTGCCACCTAACAGTGTGCGTTTAGTTCCTTACTGATAAAAGTTTTGGGAATAGATTTTGTTTTACATTCAAATTGTATTAGTCTAAATATTGATACTTGGAATCCTTTTTACACACCCTTTTTCTGATTGTTACAGTAACAATGTTTTTATTTCAGGCCGCCAGTTCTCTGTCAGGATTGTGGGCCTTGTTCCTGACAATGGCGATTGTTCTTGTGCGTCATTTCCGCTGAGTTTCGTCATTCTGATTCAGTGTACAAATTGATGTCTTACAATCAATAAACCTAAGTTTTCGGATTTTTGTTGGAATTATGTTTGACTTACTTCTCAAAAGATAACAAATCTTTTAATTTTTATAGAGTACCGTAACATGTATCCAACAAAGAATTTACAAATCATATTACAATTGTAATATTACAATTGTTACATATGCTGATACAAAAACATCAATTTGACTATCCAGTTCATAAACTGCGTATCACGAAATTATCATAACATCCAAATGATGTAGCACCGGTTTTTTAAAACTAAAATAAAATTTGAAAGAAAAAACCCGTAAACAATTTAGCATTGAATTAGTAGTTATTGAAAGATGAGGTCTCATAACGGAAGCGATGTGTGTATGCAAATTGAGTAACGCGTGTTAGCTTAGTACTTATATTTACATTTTTGAACTTTTTGCCTTGTCTGCAAATGTGCTTTAAACCTTACAATTTCTATTTTATCCTTAGAGTTTTAATTTAAAACGAAATAAACATTAATTACGATGACATTTATGCTTATTTTACAATTTAATAGCAAATTTACGGCGGCGCGGAAGGGCCAGATGGAAAAAAAAATTAATCTTATTCGTTCGGACGAATTAGCTATTTGTTCGGACGAATAAGTTATTTGTTCGGATGAATTAGGATTTGTTCGGATGAATTAGGATTCGTTCGGACAAATAAATTATTTGTTCGGACGAATTAGGATTTGTTCGGACGAATAAGCTATTTGTTCGGACAAATAAGTTATTTGTTCGGACGAATTAGGATTTGTTTGGACGAATTAGGATTTGTTCGGACGAATAAGTTATTAATAGTGGCACATGTATGAGAGAGAGAGAGAGAGAGAGAGAGAGAGAGAGATGTCATAATCATGAATACATAAATGTGAAAAGACAAATCAGTTTCACATGATCATGCGCGGATCCAAAAATATTTACCGGGGTGGTGGTGGTGGGGGGGGGGGGGTCTGATAGATAGTTTTGTTTGTGGGGTGGGGGTGCAAGGCCCCCCGACCACCCCGGCTCTAGATCCGGATGTTGGGTTATTTTGCTGACTTTATATTATAAAGTATAAGTAAAAATTAGTTTGTTTTATAAGTCACTTAAGTAATAGTGCGATTATTACAATTCCACGAAGCATATCAGTAAACTTTGATCGTATACATGTATATATAGTATAAAGTTAAGGCGAAAGATAATTTCGTATGTCCAGTGTCCCAAGTAAACAGAAGAATGACTACATTTTCAATATAAACATCGACAATCGAAATCCACCTGCGGAATCATATAATTATGACTATTGGAATCATTTCTTCTGGCATTGCGCGAAATAAAACTTATAGTTAGCAAAGAAAAAACCTGCGCTGCCTAGAGTTGGCATACATCTATAAGCGGATCTAGAGCCGGGGTGGTTGGGGGCCTTGCACCCCCACCCCACAAACAAAACTATCTATCAGACCCCCCCCCCCCCCCACCACCACCACCCCGGTAAATTTTTTTGGATCCGCGCATGATCATGTAAAACTGATTAGACTTTTCACATTTATGTATCCATGATTATGACATCTCTCTCTCTCTCTCTCTCTCTCTCTCTCTCATACATGTACCACTATTAATAACTTATTCGTCCGAACAAATCCTAATTCGTCCGAACAAATCCTAATTCGTCCGAACAAATAAGTTATTTGTCCGAACAAATATCTAATTCGTCCGAACAAATCTTAATTCGTCCGAACAAATCCTAAATCGTCCGAACAAATAACTTATTTGTCCGAAAAAATAACTCATTTGTCCGAACAAATCCTAATTTGTCCGAACAAATCCTAATTCGTCCTAACAAATATCTAATTCGTCCGAACAAATCGTAATTCGTCCAAACAATTAACTTATTCGTCCGAACAAATCGTAATTCGTCCGAACAAATCCTAATTCGTCCGAACAAATAACTTATTTGTCCGAACAAATATGTAATTCGTCCGAACAAATCGTAATTCGTCCGAACAAATAACTTAGTCGTCCGAACAAATCGTAATTCGTCCGAACAAATAACTTATTTGTCCGAACAAATCGTAATTCGTTCGAACAAATAACTTATTTTTCCGAACAAAGAAGAATTTGTTATTTTTTCATCTGGCCCTTCCACGCCGCCGTACAAAATAACGCATTTATCATTTTAAAGTGTTTGCTATGCACGAGATCACTTCTTGTTCATCAAGGAAGAGATTGCACACTGTCCATAAGTTAAGCTATATGATATCAAGAAGTATTGGTTTGAATTTGGTCTTTTTAATTTATATTTATTTCGGTATACATGTATTTACCTTCCACATATTTTATTTGCTTTTAAAGTGTGTTGAAAGATACGGCAGTTATAACATGTAACACACACAGGGTACTCAGAGGTGAAAAAGACTTCTATTGTACACTGTCCATAAGTTAAGTTATATGATATCAAGAAGTATTGGTTTGAATTTGGTTTTTTTAAATTTATATTTATTTCGGTATACATGTATTTACCTTCCACATATTTTATTTGCTTTTAAAGTGTGTTGAAAGATACGGCAGTTATAACATGTAACACACACAGGGTACTCAGAGGTGAAAAAGACTTCTATTGTACACTGTCCATAAGTTAAGTTATATGATATCAAGAAGTATTGGTTTTTAATTTGGTTTTTTTAAATTTATATTTATTTCGGTATACATGTATTTACCTTCCACATATTTTATTTGCTTTTAAAGTGTGTTGAAAGATACGGCAGTTATAACATGTAACACACACAGGGTACTCAGAGGTGAAAAAAAGTTCTATTATTACGTCACAAACGTTGAACGCTGTAAACTGCAAAGTCACCAGCAAAAATCAAAGTACACACTTGAGGCTGTACAGTGGTCCTTCCATTGATAGCGAACAAAGTAAAAACCAGAGCGCACAAAAAAGAACGGGCTAACCTACAGACTCATCAAGATTTTTTTTGGCAGCATCCCACAAGAAATCATATTGACACAAGCGTCAAATGGGCCGCAAAAATATAATTTTTGTATGAATCATCATGTGTTGTTTACATCAAAAACACATCACAAAGAAGAAAATTAAGAGTTGGTTGTACTAATTTTTATGGTAAATTTTAATATGTTTTGAAGTTTAACATTTTACTACTATCGAGTTCGTTACTGTAAGCATTTCTAACGGTAATTGTATAATCATTGCCATATTATGAAGTAATATTATTTATATAAAACTTCATGTGATTCAGGGGCCCGTTTCTCAAAAAGGCCTACGTCCAGGCGTAAGCTTAGTCCGGACTAAATCAGGGACTAAACCTCAAAACCAGGGGCCCGTTTCTCAAAAAGGCCTACGTCCAGGCGTAAGCTTAGTCCGGACTAAATCAGGGACTAAACCTCAAAACCAGACTAAGTTGCGTTTCACAAAAAGGCGGAAACTTAGTCGGGACTAAATTTGAGTTTAAATCTACGCCTGCTAATGGGTAGGCGTAAGTCCTTAGTCTGTGCACAGAAATGACGATTGTTGTGTTTCTAAGGCAAAAAAAACCCAGAAAATTTTAAATTTTTGGTTTGTTGTATGTGTTATTAAGGAAAACATTTACATTTATTTAAATATTTGTACATGTGCGTATAACTTTAAAAAAATACATATCGTTCGATAACTGTTCCTATATCTGAATAAATTAAGATTAAATCAATTTAATAAATAATGGGCTCACCTTATTTAACGAATGTAATACATGTATACATTACTACTCATTAATCAAAACCTTAAGTAGGAAGAATTAAAGATGGGTAAACCCCGATAAATTAAATAAACATATAAACACCGATATCTTTACAAAACTGCATGAAAACTATATTTATTTTGAATGTCTATGAACTCGCATTTAGATACAATCAATTTTGTTTGTTAAAATATTACTTAAAAATGTGTTTTAGAAGCGTGCACAGTGTGTATCAATTTTAGATCTAATGACATGCGTTTGTCAAGGTTCTTAAAGATTCTAAAATTTCACATGCACACCTCCTTGAATTTTTGGAAATCAAATTCATTAATCTTATTAATTGTAGGATAAAGTGATCAATTGCGTTCATATTTAACATCGATTGTAAATCTTTTACAATAGGCTTGGTTTACATGTACTATCAATGATCTTCGTGCATATGCATATGTTTTTGTACTCATTTAACTGAATTGATGTTCAATTACTTGAATTCTTGATACAGTTGTAGTTTTAATTCATCATAATTAAGATGTATGTATTACAAGGGATGGGATTTTTTATTTCGAAGTTGTCGACTTGCAATAGGGTCGGAAAGTCTCGTCATGTGACCCGCGAGATATAACGAGAAAACGTACTTCCGGGCAGTTGCTGCAATAATGGCGCTATCAATAATATACTGGGCTCGATATGTAGATGGCCATACAAAGCTTACTAGGCAGTTTTAGCAGTTGCCTGGCACCAGGGGCCCGTTTCTCAAAAAGGCCTAAATCTGGGCCTTAGTTAGTCCGACTAACGAAGTTACGCCAATATTTATTCGGGTCTAAGTTGCGTTTCTGAAAGAGGCGTAAGTTATGGTTTAAATGTCGAAAAACTTAGACATCTCCGCTGAGTACTAAGCATGCGCATATCGTATTTTTGTTGTTATTTGTTGACAATATCTTTCAAAACTATTATCATTTGAATCGCAGAAAATCAAGAATCGTTTCCATGTCATTGTCTACATTCTTTCAATATTGGAACAGAGAATTGAACTTTTCTTCCTTCTGTAGACATGGATAAGGTTCATGTATATGTTATTTATACAGTAGATAATTCCGATTTCAGTTGGTTGCCGTTTAACTCATGGTCAGATTATTTTATATAAATGATACAGTGATATGTTAAAAAAGAATCGAGCCTAATCCCTGAAGCATACTTATCATTCGGCAGACGTACCTACTGTACCCTGCCCCTGCATTCTATAAATATTTGAATTTTACACGAATATTGGAGTTAATTTCTGTGCATTGTTTCGTTCAATTAATATGTACGAGTGTGCCTCAATATCGTCTACAATGCATTTAATTGTCATACATGTATATTTGGTTTCTGAAACCTCTTATATCTGCCTCTTTCATATCAACAATTTCTCTAAAATTTCATTATGTTAAGAAGTGTGTAGGCATCATTAATATATACTGTTATGAACAACCTGAACTATGTACATTCAGTGGTATAGTATAACGTGTACTTTCGAGTTCATGTACTATGAATTGGAAAATTGATCCACCACATATAATCATAGCCTCAAAGCAAAACAAAATACGATATGCGCATGCTAAGTACTCAGCGGAGATACCTAAGTTCTTTGACATTTAAACCCTAACTTACGCCTCTTTTAGAAACGCAACTTAGACCCGACTAAATATTGGCGTAACTTTGTTAGTCGGACTAACTTAGGCCCAAATTTACGCCTTTTTGAGAAACGGGCCCCTGGTCTATATGTCCAGTATACCGATCCCGATACATTGTTTTGAAAAGAATGAAAAACTCCGAAATTTCCCGAATTATAGATTACAGTCTCGATAAAAACGCACTTAACACGACAGTCTATGACCTAATTTACATTTACGAGCAAAAAAAAATGTAATATTTTTTAAAAGGCATAAAACATATTTCTTCATGCAAATTTACTTTTAATTCATTAAAATAAGCATATTATTAATTCTGTAAACAAAAAACTATCCCGCAGAAATGGTTTTGATAACCTAAGCAACCTTTAAATTGCACGCAATAATTGTGAAAATATAGAACTTAGTCTAGGAAGGAAATTTTATTAAAAGTATCCTAATCATTACCAGTGATTGAATATGACACCCCTTCCCCGCCCCCCACCCCCCCCCCCACCCCTTAACAAAAAAGTAAAAAAAAAATAAAAAAAAAAAAGAAGAAGCGTACTGAGCTTAAAAAATATTCGATTATTTCATTTCGTGCGTAATTCTGTATATCAAATGAATGTGAGAGTACGTATATCGTCGAGAGATCTTGAAGAATGACCACGTTTTCTTTAATTTCTTTAATTCAAATGTTCGGAAACCTTTTATCATCATTTCTATAAATGAAAAATAATAAATCAAAAAAGGTTAAAAACTCCTTTTAAAAGGTGTTATACATTAAGGCATTATGACGTCTTTCTAAATAACACCTTTTTTTGCGTTATAATATATAAATAGTGCCTGTTTGGGAGGGTAACAGTTGAAATTGACACCCCGAGAAAACCATTGTCAACTGACGCGAAGCGGAGGTTGACAATGGTTTTCGAGGGGTGTCAATTTCAACTGTTATCCTCCCAAACAGGCACTATTTATTTTGTTATACTGAATGTCTTTTTTAAAATTTTTAAGAAAATTTTACTGCTTTTATATAGGAATAACGTGAATTCTACAGCGAACCGTACGCGCACAATTTTCGCGCATGTAACATTTTTTAATGTTACCCGTTGCCAAGTGCGTTGCTAATGCTGAGGGTAATAGTAAATATTATTAACTGCGTCTTAACCAATCAGATTTCAGTATTTAACATGAAAGTATAACAACATCTTTTATTTAATTTCTGAGTAACATAATGATTAATTACTGATCGGCTTTCGATATTATGCAAACTGATTTTCAGAAAATAACACTCTACCATGTGTGAATTGTGGTACGTGAAGTATGAACTTATTTTTAGTTTATGCAGTTATTAAAGATGTTATAAAATTATCATATCCTCGCTGGCTTAAAAGGGTTTCGGTTACCAATAAAATCATTTATGTACTTCTAGCATTTGATTCGATCACAGGGATTCAGGAAGCTTGTAAAAAACTAACCAAAAAAATCACCATTAGTTTTCCTTTCAGAACTCACCATGATTTCTCACTGCTTTATGCTCTCAATGTTCTATAGTCAAGTACTGATTGGCGCAGCCTGATAAACAAATTGAATTTTTGATGCAAGTATAGCCCTTTATAAAAGGTGAACATAAATTTCGTTTGACTAGAAAAGAGCTTTGAGCAATGGTTAATGCATCGCATGTCAATGTTTGTTGAAATCTACAATTTGGCAAAAGTACAATGTTAACTAATCGGTGCGGGGCGATCATAACACCTTAAAGTGGCTATATGCATATATATTTTAAAAAGACTCTCAAAAGGCCTATAATTTTTATGATACATATGATATTGATAGATAGGCAGCCCCCTTCCCTTTTTTTTTTTTGCAAAATTAGACCAAACCATCAGACACATAGCAACTACGCCCCCCCCCCCCCCCCTCCGTATTAGAAAATTCATGATTTCAGGAATTAGCCTTTTTTTATTTGCTTCATGATTTCTGTTAATTAGTCTAGCCCCCCCCCCCCCCCCCGACTTTCAATTTGCTTCCGACGCCACTAACCAATGAGAGAAAGAGAGAGAGAGAGAGATTGGTTAATTTTACTTCATCTTTGAAATATGGCTCGTCATATACTTTGCTAATGGTAAACTTGAATGAATCTACAGTAGGAACACAAATATTCGCCATAACACACCAGTTTTAGGCAGCCATCAGACTCCCTGACTTAAAGCCGTTTACATCGAACCTTATGGTCTCCTCAAGATTATTTTGGACTTTTTTCTGTTCATTCCTAAAATAAACTCTCAGATCTGAGTGGCGCCCCTTCCAGACCTTGGTCGCAGTACTAGTTTGACCATTTTAGCCATACCACGTTTGTAAAAGTTTATGAACAGAACTTTTTAAAACACATGTTAATGTTTTCAATTATTTACTAATTGCTTCCCTATTAAGGGGATTATGATATTTTAATTGAACAAACTTAAAAGTTACTTTAAGCTTAATTATGCATTGTGCAAAGTTTAATTGAAATGGACCCATGCAGCTGTTCTGAACATTTAAAAAGTGTAAAAAGAGCGAGTGCACCTAAGCTATTGAGAATGGGCCCTTTTTCAGTGCCGTTTTTTTTGTAGAAGATATCAACAAATTGCTTTTTTCCGTAGTATTTGAGCATTGATTGATACTTCTGATTAAAATGCACGTATACATTTTAAACAATTGAGAATTTTTAATGCTTATAGATAATCTAAATCCGGACAAATCGTACCGAACTTATTTGAATTGTGTCCACATGTATTTAAATCAGAGGGAGGAGACATTGAAAACGAAATCATCATGTTGGTGGATCAATTATTAAAACCCATTTGCTGATTTATACTTTATGCGTTATTTTATGTCTTGAAAAAAAAATCGAATAAATCTTTGATGTCGCATATTAGCATAGAGATAAAACAAACATTCCTGACCATACAAAGCCGATGGAGGCGATTTAAAACGTATCAGTGTTTCACAGTGAGCACATTTGACAAACGTCTACCATAATTCATTCCGTACATGTTCTTGGGTCCAACATGGGTTACACAGGTAATAGCTCTCTCTTACTAAAGGAAAAGACCTTGAAATTTTCATACATTCTTCCTTTAATTACTAGTCTAATGTTGTACAAGCTTCTTATTTTCACTAGAGTTTTTCTAAATGTATAATGCGTCTTTCGTCTTTTCCACAAGTTTGTACACGGTTAGGCTAACAGTAAACAGAGGCTTTGAAATGAATGCCCGTCCTTGGCTTATTAATATTTTCCGCGGTACGGAGATTAGCGGAAAATAATTGTCTTGTTGATTCGAGTAGAAAATTGTATCCAATGAAATTCATAGTTACGAGTCACGTGGTGGCGAGTGTATGATTGGTGTTCGATTAGCACGAGAAATCAGTTCTAGCCCGTCTTCGGACAAAGACGCATCAAATTTTCATCAATAAAAAAAATTTTTATACTATAAATTTAGAATTTAGAAGCTTAGAATTTTCATATTTTTGTTGCAAAGTCCCTGCACTACCCTGGAGACGGCGCGCATTTGCGACTTTGACATGGTTTCGGACACAGGTTTCCAGAGATTTTTCTATTTAATAGTTTTTTATTTCTGTTTTTTTCTGGCCGGTCATGTCGTCGATGAAAGGTTCAAATATTTGTTAAAAAAGGGCGAGGCAGTGATTTTTTATATTACATTATATGTACATGATACATTTTTGTATTGTTCAGCTTAAAATAAACTTCCAGCTTCCCCGTATGCATTCTGGGCTAGTCGGCAAATATATATTTGCTTGTCATTTTTGTAAGAATAGATTAGACCTACATAAAATCACGAATGTCTGCTGACCTCAACTATGTTGTAAAGTTTCGCGCTTTTTATATACACTAAATTCAGCGTTAAAATAAGTGGCCCCAACGGAACACTATAAGTTTTCGACAATCAACGTAAACTTATTCTATGATTACGTAACAAAAATCACAGTGAAACAATTTTTGTTTCAGCAAAGAATTAAAGCAAAGCATAAGCTCTCTCTCTCTCTCTCTCTCTCTCTCTCTCTCTCTCTCTCTCATAAATAGCTGGTAACTAATTTAATTTGTTGATGTCTGTGCATATTTAAGATAAAGGGTAATAATAATATATGCAGACCATGCGGTCCTGTAATTGAGTACAATGGTATTCTCAGGTTAAAACCAAACACTTTGCTCAAAAATACACATTTTGATTCAATCTATATATTGTCCTTGCACATGTGGTAAGATTTTACATCCCACTTTATTATATGTTTAAAACACAAGGAAGTTTTGACTGTAAATGGTGTGCCTAATGAAATACATACATTTAATTTTGTATATCAATCCTACACTATCGGGCGGAAGTTGGTCTCATGGGGCTAAGTATTCCTGTTTCACAGTTGGTCTTATCATCATTGCCTGGAGTGTTGGTCTGATATATGCGCGTGCGTTGATAATATTTTTGCATTTGGAAGGTATTTGTATTTTGAATAGGGGCGTGTGAACCGCTTACCAACATTTTTCATCTGAAACATTGGACCTGATATAAGGTAAAACCTGGATCTACATATTTTGCAAATAATTGATCTTTATGAGTTATCTGTTTGAAGTTTAATCAAATAATAAAACAATATATCTGACTGGCTTTTAAGATTGATATTTTGATAGCAGTCCTATCATACATGCAGCATGCAATTTTCATTCAGATGATTCGGATAAATTAAAAAACAAATTTTTGTGATAGCATTTTGCTTAGTTTAGATAATATTCTTTTTTTTCTCTAAGTCGAAATTAAACGAATTCGGCATTTCAAGCAATTCGTTCCGTACTTTCAAGTGGCATTCTGCATATCAGACATATAATCATAAATCGGTAAAACTATATGTAGTTTATAAATAGCCTGTTTGAACTATGGTAAGTGAACGACGATGTTGATGTGCTGGGTAGAATAGTTCATGCGTTGGGTTTAGCGTAAGGGTTGTTTTAAAAGTTAGCAAGGACCCCGTGTGGATTGAGTGTACGGTAGTTATCGTCCATCTTAAGATTTTCCACCTTCTTTACTTCCATCCACGATCAAACCGGCCTTTATCTCTTTGACTAAGTCAATTTCTGTGTTTCCTTGTTGTTTTATGTGTGTGTGTGTGTGTGTGTGTGGCGGGGGGGGGGGGTATTTCAAGAGTACCTCATAAGGATATAACATGAAATATTTTAAAAGTATTATAAAAATCGCATAGGGAAATATTGTCGTAATTAATGAAGCACTCAAATCGTTTGTAAATTATTTGGACCACTTTTGGTAATTGGGCATCATACGAGAGCCGTTGTGGATGTAAACTGGAATGCTTTTGACTTATTACGTAAAAGATAAGCGAATTTAATGCAATCCAAAATCTAAGTGCAGTATAAGTTATTTCCTCACTCAGAATCTAAGAGCTCGATCTCTTTGACGCTGTGAAGAATATATGTAGGTTTATATTTATTTGACAGGAAGATACAAGACATGATCAGAAAGGCCATTTTCCTGCTCTTGCTCTCCATGATGTCAGTGGGTAAGTTGGCTTACAATATTTTTGGAGATTCATCCGGTCTGGATTTGAACTCTAAACCCGGGAAACATACTCGCCTAATAGTGCGCATCCAACGCTAAGCATTCGACCATTTGTTGCTTTGAATTCGATGACAACTTGAAAATCTTGTTGTCACACTACACAGTTTTTAACCGGGTTTTCCGGAAAACGGCGGGCGGGCTGGCGGCTGCCAAAAGGGTACCCTCATTGTACGGAT
Source organism: Magallana angulata (assembly GCF_025612915.1). Taxonomy (NCBI): domain Eukaryota; kingdom Metazoa; phylum Mollusca; class Bivalvia; order Ostreida; family Ostreidae; genus Magallana; species Magallana angulata. Next base: position 4,991,613 of record NC_069120.1, on the reverse strand, counting down.
AACTCCTCCTACAGTTTTCAAGATAGGAAGTTGTTGTTTTGCAGATCAATTGTACATATATCAGAGGTGTGCATATTGCTAGGATTTTGATTTCTGATAATTTATTAAAAAAAATACCAGCTTTTGAACTTAGTCATTTTTGGCAAAATATTGCATATAGGGTACCCTCATTGTACGGATAACTCCTCCTACAGTTTTCAAGATAGGATGTTGTTGTTTTGCAGATCTATTGTACATATATCAGAAGTGTGCATATTGCTAGGATTTTGATTTCCGATAATGTTTGAAAAAAATACCAGCTTTTGAACTTAGTCATTTTTTGGCAAAATATTGCATATAGGGTACCCTTATTGTACGGATAACTCCTCCTGCAGTTTTCAAGATAGGAAGTTATTGTTTTGCAAATCAATTGTACATATATCAGAGGTGTGCATATTGCTAGGATTTTGATTTCTGATAATTTATGAAAAAAATACCAGCTTTTGAACTTAGTCACTTTTGGCAAAATATTGTACATAGGGTACCCTCATTGTATGTATAACTCCTCCTACAGATTTCAAGATAGGAAGTTGTTCTTTTGCAGATCAATTGTACATAGGGTATATCAGAGGTGTGCATATTGCTAGGATTTTGATTTCTGATAATTTATGAAAAAAATACCAGCTTTTGAACTTAGTCACTTTTTGGCAAAATATTGCATATAGGGGTACACCATTTCACTGGATATGGGTTGACATGGATTATGGATAAAGTTCACATAAAAGAAAACCCAGTTTGCTGTCACATTGACAGCTTTTCACTTTTTGATCATTTAAATGTCAATTTGAGAAAATCGTAGCTATTTATATACATTGCATATTGAGAGTTCTTGCATTTGTGCTGTATAATACCAGGTATGAATATTTCTGTGCAATACGAGTCCCCACGATCCATTAAAATTGAGATTTGACTATATTTTACATATTTTTCACAGAGCCTTAGAGTGTGGCCGTGCTTTAAAAACGACCACAAAATGTTTATATTCCTTTTCCTAAGGAAATGTTTTCAATGAGAAAAATTTTTATAATTAGATTATTTATGTTTGTCACTTTGCCGACGCTAGATGCATAAACGTCTTATTGAAATTATTAGTATGTCACATTGGAAGAGATATAAATTTTAAACGAAAATTTTCACAACTTCAAGACTCCTCTTCCTAAGGAAATGTTTTCAATCTAGAAAAATTTATAATAAGATTATTTAAATCACCGTATGTTTCGTTGACGCTAGGTAGATAACATACTTCTAAAATATTATAACATCGAAAAAGATATTCATAATTAGAAGATTCTTTTTCCTGTGGATTTTTTTTCAATTTAAAAGAATATATATTTTACACTGTCAAAGGTAGGAGATATGGGACTACTCACACCGGTTCGAATCAATATAGTCCAAGTACTGATCCTATTTAAGAGTCACGTGTCTTTTCTACTAATAATCGTCTCTGATATAATGATGGTATAGATAAGTCTTTGATATAATAATGTTATATCTGTCTCTGGTATAATTATGTTATATCTGTCTCTATTATAATAATGTTATATCTGTCTCTGATATAGGCATTTCGTCTGTCTTGTTCGCTCCAAATATTTTAAGGATATTTTCCAAAATCAAGTGTTACCATTCCCATGTTAAATGAAAATGTCCCGTGATTTTATTTACATATTAAACATTAACACAGACATTTCTTCATATTATTTTCCAGTAATTGGACAAAGTACTTCTGATTTAACAACCGGTGGTGTTACTATGCCAGCTGACAGCGTGAGTCCAGTTTGTTCCTGATGACTGTATTTGGCATAGATATTTGTATCAGTCTGAGAACAATGTAGATCTTTTCAATGTAGACAAAGTCGAATTTTTCCTCATCGCTGTTGGATTGCTACTTCCTTCTGAATTATTCTGCATCACTGTTAAATTTTTGTTTCCCTTTTTTAAAGTTTCTTTGTTGCTTCCTTTTTTCAGGGTACCAGCTTTTTGCGGTCAGGATTGGGGGTCTTATTCCTGACTTTGGCTGTTCCCTTCCTACGTCTCCTCAGATGAACATTATTTCCACCCCGAGATGGAATATTCTGACAGATTAGATTTTAAAATCTTAATTGAATAAACTAAATTAAAACATATCTTTGAACTCTTTTTTTTTAAACAGCAGCTTACTGTCTTGTAACATCATTGTTACATATTTGTTTTGTGACAAAGAAAAGGATAGAACCGTTTTAGCAATAGCTTAGACTTTGGTCAGTACGTGACAAACTCCGATAGGATAAAGTCTTCTCTAAGTACAGTTGAACAGTATAATTTATATCTTTAGTTGTAGTTTACAACATAGAGATTATAACAAATATATGCAAGAAATTGAATTTGCTCTTATGTGTGAGTAGAGGAAAAGTAAACTTTCATAATAGTATATAATATAATATAAAGTATTAATGTACATATCCAAATATAGATACATTAGCGCTATTTTTATGCAACACTGTGTGTAAAGAACATGAACATTACGTATACAGGCACATAGCATCACTTTTTCTCGCAGCAACTAATTTTTTAAAATTTATATTTAAAAAATTGAATTATCACGGAGTTGCCCCCCCCCCCCCCTTTTTTTGGAGGATGTAAAAAATGGATATGAAAATAAGGAAATTAGAATTGAAATTGAAGTTATATACTAGTAAAATTCTTAAGCAATATGCAATGATTTTCGTTTTAATATGTACTATTAATGGCACTCTCCCTAAATTGAGATATATGTATATCATATAACTAGGAGTAGGAGACTTAAGATGAACAGTTTCCAAATTTAACATGTATTACTTCTATCTAATCAACATCACCATACTCGCATACTTCACAGCCACATAACGATGTAGAAACTATGTTCTTATCAAAAAATGTGATCGTCTAGAGAAAGATGCAATCATTTTTCAAAACCCTTTTTCAAAATGCCATACATAACTTTAGTACCTCTTTCAGTTGCATCCATTTTTTTCACGATAAATGAACCAGATGGTGAGAGGGTATTTAAAGTTTTAAATGATCTCAATTCTTTGCCATTGTATCAAAAAATACTCTGTTTATTTAAAATTTTGGGGGGTTTTCAGTAACTTAAAGTTTCCATTTTTAACAATATCACAGAAACTATTAAGTTGATTTTATCCAGGGGCGAAAATAACCCTGTATCCAGTAGAAGCAAAGCATGGAAACTCAAACCGATAAATCTTACAATGATAGTAAAACGTTGTAAGATTAAATGAAACACGTTGAGCAACATTCTCATGGTCGCACAACACACTCATAAACAGCTGCAATTTATCGTATCTAACGATCTTTAAAAATTGTGCGAGTAATGAAAACGTTGTAACTTACATTGCGGTAATTTAGATCGCATTCATTCGCGTCTGAATACTGTGCATGTCTAATATTTTGAGGAGACTTGATGCGACCACAAAAACGCATGCAACGAATTTGTCCGCTATTTTTACTGACCTTGATCGGTTTTATTTGAGACAATCAGTGAGAATTTAGCGGATTGAACTGATTATAGGAATTCCCCCGTTTTAAACATAAACAACGGGTAAATATCGCTTATTTACACGGACATTCACGTTACCAAGCTCATCAAAACTTTAAGCGTAAATCTCATAAAATCACATGAGAACTGTCATGGCTGCTGAAGAAGACGACTGGTAAACATGCTAACCAGTGTGTTTAATCTAGTATTGATTTACATACGTTTAGTTTGTTCAACCTATGTTTAACAATCATTTTATCAAAAGGAAGTCTAACATAAAAACGATCTTTTCAGACCGAGGTCAGCCACATTTAAAAGAATAATTGTGCACCATTACATAAATCATATGGAATCGTAGCCCTCTCCAGTAAACAACAGATTTAAAAAACCCAGAGATGGCTGCATCGTTGCAGTTAGTGGCCTTACTGAAAATACAGTATACTTGACTCAAAAATTCTTCTTTGTCCAATTGTGTTTTTCTTTGATATTTCTTAACTGATATTTCGCATACAGTGGTGATTTGTAAATTTTCGCATACGTAAAATTTGTGAATAATAATAAGCTCCGCCTTCTCTACCTCATTCGTTCAATAAACGTAAAACTACCCCTCCCTCGCATACCCAAAAAAATTTAAAAGCCTCAACTTCTGTCCTATGGCATAGGCAGTGAATTTCATAATTTAACATCAGGACAAAATGAACATAACAATGCATGACTTTATCTCCCACGATTACGAAAGCGTTTTAGAGCAGAAAAAATATTATAACAATACATTTTCAATATGTGGCCATATCTGCCCCACCCTTGGACCTGAACCCCTGACCCTGGGACCATACATTTTACAATTTAGGTAAAGAACTTCATGGACATGGATTTAGTTTCTCTCAAATATATTGTAAAGAAGATTTTTAAGATTTAAAATATTTCTTCTATATGGCCATATTGGCCCCGCCCTAAGGCCTGAACCCCTGTCCCATGCACCATGAATATTATAATTAAGGTGAAGGACTTCGTCGACATATGAATCTGTATCATGCAATAAGTTTTTCACAAATCAAATTCTGATCTGTTTGAGCGAACATTTAGAAGCATTTTTTAAACAAGCATAAACGGTTGCTTTGTGTTAGCATAGTAACACACCAGTCGTAATTTACTTCCTGTACTGTTTTACTGCTATATATAAGCCACCCCGGGATTAAATTCAATTGCACTGAGAGAAGGGAGCAGAGAATACAACGAACTATTGTTTTCTACTTTGTGACAGGGGAGTAACAACAAGGTTCGTATTGTACTTGATTTATATATCGAACGGATGTTGTGTCTGAAGTAAAAAAAATCCAAAATTTAAGTATTAAAACGGCCAAAGGTTGTTGTAAAAACAAGTAAAAGATTTCCAAAAATCTTGTCTGCCTAAACTAATTATTCACTTGGAAGCATGTATTAATTACCTTATGAAAAGATTTTGATTTTCGTTTAAAACGGAATGCGCATATTCAGGACGTTGTGTCTTTTTTTTCACATTAGTGCATAAGTATTATTGACAATTAAAATTATTTTCAGTTAATTCAGGAAAGCATCACATAATTTTAAGCTTGGAAGTGGAAAAGAAAACAGTCAAGTTTTAATTTGTATTTGTAATAGATGGCAAAATCAAAGACATTTCTGTCATTTTCTCATTACGGGAAAGGAACAGCTTTAGTCTGTCCACAGTTGTACTATCACATTTAGACTATAAGTGTGTCCACTGTTATTGTACTGTCACAGTTATTGTACTGTCACATTTAGAATTAGTCTCTCCACAGTTATTATGCTGTCACATTTAGACTATAAGTCTGTTCACTGTTATTGTACTGTCACAGTTATTGTACTGTCACATTTAGACTATAAGTCTGTCCACTGTTATTGTACTGTCACAGTTATTGTACTGTCACATTTAGACTATAAGTCTGTCCACTGTTATTGTACTGTCACATTTAGACTATAAGTCTGTCCACTGTTATTGTACTGTCACAGTTATTGTACTGTCACATTTAGAATTAGTCTCTCCACAGTTATTATGCTGTCACATTTAGACTATAAGTGTGTCCACTGTTATTGTACTGTCACAGTTATTGTACTGTCACATTTAGACTATAAGTCTGTCCACTGTTATTGTACTGTCACAGTTATTGTACTGTCACATTTAGACTATAAGTCTGTCCACTGTTATTGTACTGTCACAGTTATTGTACTGTCACATTTAGACTATAAGTCTGTCCACTGTTATTGTACTGTCACAGTTATTGTACTGTCACATTTAGACGATTAGTCTGTCCACAGGTATTGTACTGTCACATTTAGACTATAAGTCTCTCCACAGGTATTGTACTGTCACTTTTGGACGATTTTTAAAATTAAAATACATATACATGAGGAAGAAGTACAATATTGAAATAGTTGTTAGGGAATATATCCAAGATATCTTCATAGACACATTATGACGTCAGGCAATAAAGACATAATATTAGTTTGTTCATAAAAATATATATCAACTTAACTAATTTTCATTCTCATTTCATTTATCTGACAGGGTTGTCTACACAATCAATCAAAGAACATGGTTAGAGAGGCAATTTTCCTGTTTTTGCTTGCCATTTTATCGTTTGGTAAGTTGAGTCAATTTAAAATGCAGAACAAAATATCCAATGGAGTGAAAATCCTTGATCATTTAAGATTGCATTAATCTTGTTTAAAATAAACAACATAATCAATCAGATTTAGTAACCGGCGTAATAAAGCGCATATATTCAACTAAGTTAAGATCACTTTTCTGTGTCTGTGGGGGTTTTTCACTAGAGTTTTGTATATTTGATTCCAGTGATGGGGCAGAATGATACCACTGCCGCGCCTGATAACGTAAGTATGGCATAACAATCAATTCCTGTCGTACCTCAACCGGAATTAAAATGTATGGTGTGTTAATGTAGATAAAACTGATACTTTAGGATGAATTATTTTTATCGATCTGAGAAACTTGTCTTCCGTATTCGATGTCCTTGTGATATATTTATATTAAACATTCATAGATTTGAGAGAGAGAGAGAGAGAGAGAGAGAGAGAGAGAGAGAGAGAGAGAGCACTTAATTAAATATTTGTGTTCCTTTTTCAGGGCACCAATTCTTTATCTGGATTGTGGACAGTGTTCCTGGCCGTTGCTGTTCTTCTTCTACGTCATTTCCGCTGAGACTGTCAGTTTGAATTACAAATTGATGATGTATATTGAATAAAGCTTGTTTCTTTACGTATATTTTTGGAATTATTTTTCAACAGAGACTAAAAACAGAGACTGCGGCGCGACAAAATCGATAACGGGGAATATGCGCAAGCTGTATGAAAAAAAAAAATCTAAGTTTTCACAAAAATAACAGCAAAATGGCAGCATCGACAATCAGCTGATGTGATACTAAATATAATTTTGCTGCTCGGGATACTTTCTACATAATTACCGGTTTGTTAAAATAAACATACATGATAGAACAAATGACAATGCCCCCTTCCCGGATTAAGATTTTGGGGTTTGTCGGAAATGCTGGAACTGTAGAAAGTATTGCGTCATTCTTCTGGCCTAAGAATAGTCCCAATATCCACCAAAACGTGATTTAACAACCTTAAATTTGTCTGAGGACAAAGTAAGTGATGTCTTAAAGTTAGTATAAAGTTATGGCGGTTTCTGGGGGTATTGGGACAGTTGTGAAGCTTTTTCTTAAGGTCTATAAAAAAGCAATCTTTTCTACAGTGACTTCCACAGTGACGCATTTCCGACAAACCTCAAGCTTGTCCTAGGACTATTCTTAGGTTTTAATTTTACGTTTTTGGTCTAGTGAGACTGTTGTGCAGCCTTTACTTAAGATATAATAGAATAAAGCAATCTTTTCTACAGTGATGCATTTCCGACAAACCTCATATTTCTAATCCGGGAGGGGACATAGTCATTTATTCTATCATGTATGTTCATTTTAACATAAATATGTGGAAAGGGACCCGAACTGCCCCCCCCCCCCCCTTTTTTTATTCGTTGCTACATGCCTGTCTGGAAACTGACAAGTTGAGAATTTCTTTTTTCGCAAATACAGTCTCTCTTTGACGAGAGAAAATTACTCACTTATTTTTAATATGTACACAAAATGAATTCATTACATTCATTATTTTGTTAACAAGTTTTGGACCAAATAATTAATGGCTAAATAATAATCAAATCTAAATCGTTTTATATAAGCCACGCATGTTCATTCTTAATTTCTATCACTTCATTGTAAAAAATAATTTTTAAAGAATTCGTAATGTTGAGTTAACTGTTTTAATGTATTTTCAAGTTATGAATTTATTTCTTATTTAATCTGTACGTGTATTCTACATATTGCAGATTAAAGGTGAATTGGTTGTGTAAGTGTTGTACATGTAATGTTAAATTCTATGAAAATGCCGTGTTTATTTTTTATATTTATATGCATGTATTTCAATGAAAAGATTATCAAATGTTCATTTACACTCAAAGAATGCAGGCAATCGGTTTTTGGAACGCAGTTCGCAGTTCGCAATTGAATAGTGAACTGCGTTCTAGAACTCAGTTCGCAATTCAAAATTTAAAATTCATATTTGGGGCCTGAAATTTTCAGGGGCATATACTGGTGGTTTACCACTGCCACCGTGAAAATTTGGTGAAGTGGTCTTCTCTAGTTTTTGAGATATTGGCTTTTTCGCAATTGAATAGTGAACTGCGTTCTAGAACGCAGTTCGCAATTCAAAATTTAGAATTCATATTTGGGGCCTGAAATTTTCAGGGGCATCTACCAGTGCTATTTCACTACCACTGTGAAAATATGGTGATGCAGTTATCTATAGTTTCTGAGAATCGGGCTTATATGCAATTGAATAGTGAACTGCATTCTAGAATGCAGTTCGCAATTCAAAATTTAGAATTCATATATGGGGCCCGAAATTTTTAGGGGCATCTACTAGTGGTATTTCATTACCACTGTGAAAATATAGTGATGCATATATCTATAGTTTTTGAGAATCGGGCTTATATGCAATTGAATAGTGAACTGCGTTCTAGAACGCAGTTCGCAATTCAAAATTTAGAATTCATATTTGGGGCCTGAAATTTTCAGGGGCATCTACTGGTGGTTTACCACTGCCACCGTGAAAATTTGGTGAAGTGTTCTTCTCTAGTTTTTGAGATATTGGCTTTTTCGCAATTGAATAGAACGCAGTTCGCAATTCAAAATTAAGAATTCATATTTGGGGCCTGAAATTTTCAGGGGCATCTACTAGTGGTATTTCACTACCACTGTGAAAATATGGTGATGCTGTTATCTATAGTTTCTGAGAATCGGGCTTATATGTAATAGAATAGTGAACTGCGTTCTAGAACGCAGTTCGCAATTCAAAATTTAAAATTCATATTTTGGGCTCGAAATTTTCAGGGGCATATACTGGTGGTACACCACTGCCACTGTGAAAATTTGGTGAAGTGGTTTTCTCTTGTTTTTGAGATTTTGGCTTTTTCGCAATTGAATAGTGAACTGCGTTCTAGAACGCAGTTCGAAATTCAAAATTTAGAATTCTTATTTGGTGCCCGAAATTTTCAGGGGCATGGTATACACTAACACCCTCAAAATATGGTGAAGTGGTCATCTCTACTTTTTGAGATTCGGGCTTATTTGCAATTGAATAGTGCAAGAACGCAGTTCACTATTCAATTGCATATAAGCCCGATTCTCAAAAACTATAGATAACTGCATCACCATATTTTCACAGTGGTAGTAAAATACCACTAGTAGATGCCCCTGAAAATTTCAGGCCCCAAATATGAATTCTAAATTTTGAATTGCGAACTGCGTTCTAGAACGCAGTTCACTATTCAATTGCGAAAAAGCCAATATCTCAAAAACTGGAGAATACCACTTCAACAAATTTTCACGGTGGTAGTGGTAAACCATCAGTAGATGCCCCTGAAAATTTCGGGCCCCATATATGATTTCTAAATTTTTAATTGCGAACTGCGTTCTAGAACGCAGTTCACTATTCAATTGCATATAAGCCCGATTCTCAAAAACTATAGATAACTGCATCACCATATTTTCACAGTGGTAGTGAAATACCAATAGTAGATGCCCCTAAAAATTTCAGGCCCATATGAATTCTAAATTTTGAATTGCGAACTGCGTTCTAGAGCGCAGTTCACTATTCAATTGCATATAAGCCCGATTCTCAGAAACTATAGATACTTGCATCACCATATTTTCACAGTGGTAGTGAAATATCACTAGTAGATGCCCCTGAAAATTTTAGGCCCGAAATATGAATTCTAAATTTTGAATTGCGAACTGCATTCTAGAACGCAGTTCACTATTAAAAAGCATATAAGCCCGATTCTCAAAAACTATAGATAACTGCATTACCATATTTTCACAGTGGTAGTGAAATACCACTAGTAGATGCCCATGAAAATTTCGGGCCCCGAATATGAAATCTAAATTTTGAATTGCGAACTGCGTTCTAGAACGCAGTTCACTATTCAATTGCATATAAGTCCGATTCTCAAAAACTATAGATAACTGCATCACCATATTTTCACAGTGGTAATGAAAAACCACTAGTAGATGCCCCTGAAAATTTCGGGCCCCGAATATGAATTCTAAATTTTGAATTGCGAACTGCGTATGCACACGTGTTGTACTAGTAATTATTTGTTTAAATTGTAAGCCAATTCTTTCCTAAGATATATTTTCTGTACAAAAAATACTAGTTGCAGTTATTTAGATTTCTGGGTTTTTTATGTTTGATTTTGTTTTTAAAGTAAAAATTTTATTGATCACATAATTATATATACATGTGTATTTAAGAAATTGTATATTTTTACAAATATATACATTAAAATTACTGGTTTTTGGCATACCGGTATCATGTTAACTACCGACACGTACTTTTTTCTCTTGCAAAATGTTTAATCATTTGTCCCTGCACATGTCTCTTTAATTCGATTTGTATTTATAAAAAAAGTTAAAAATAAGAATGTTTTAAGTAGGTTAGGATATCCTAACTAAAGAGTTCCTGAGTTATCGTCAAGCTACATCTTAAGACGTGTCCTAAGTTGATCTTGGATGTTCATAACTTTTTTCCTAAGTCATATCTTAGGAACACACTAAGGTCATATCTTGGGGAAGTTTCGTGAAAATGCCTGCAGATATGAATTTTTATCCAGGCAAAAAAATGAGGCCTAATTGTAGCCCGTATTTAAACTATACACGGGTAGTTTGGTTTTTATTTTTCTGCAATGTTCGATTCTTCCATACAAAGTGTACACAAATAAACCGCATAACCCATTGACGCGATGGACAATTTTTGGAGACTCTTTGTTTGGTTGCATTTTTCGCGAAATTTATACCCACATGGACAATGAACATTTTCTAAATTGTCCATATAAGTGAATAAAGATTTTTGTTATTGCCTATCAACATGTTGCATAGATGGAACAGCTAATTTTTTATGTATAAACTTTTAACTTGGAAAGCTTCTTAGGTAATTCAAATGTGATTCTATATTAAGTGGATATTACAAAACTATAGGCAAGTACAAGCAAGCTGTCAGGCCCTATGGGATTCGTTCAAATGATTTATCGCATTATCACAACAACAAAGATAAAATTCCCAGCAATACGCGGTTTTTATCCATCTTCCGATTGATGAGATATCCTACGTTTTGCTTCATAAGATTTTTACGTCATAAATAAACAGTAGTTTAAGGATAATCGTAAAGGGGAAATATGATATACCGTAAAATGACATGCAAGCCATTACATTGTTACATGCACTTAAAAATAATTTAACTGATTTGACATTAAAGTATCCCTTTGCTTATAATCCTGTAGGACCCGACCATTCATTGCCATCTACTAGAATAAATCTCAACCACTGCTGACACTTGATCAGATTCTGTCAGCGATATGTCAGGTCAACCGATTTTTTTGTTTTAAAATGTCGATACAGAACTCTTCTGTGGAGACAGATTTTTATCCTTGTCCTTCAGTTTTTGGCTCAACTGACTTTTCAATTTATAGCCGTAACAAGAAACGGTTACTTTTTCATCAAATTATACGGGTTTGTTTATGCATTATTCGGCGAAACCAAGAGATAATAGCATGTATACATGATATGGACGGTTTGGTTATCGTGGCCATACTTAGACTATATTGATCTCCGAAAAGAAAATACAAGAAAGCGTCAGCATGGTCAGCGGCTATGTTCATAGCCGCGTAAATTAATCAAAAAATATCATTTCATTTAAACATTTATATCTATATCTTTATTTAAACATAATTTAATTTTGATTGCAACGCCTCATTTGATTGGCTGATACAGATTGAGGGACATGTATTATATTTTATTATACTTTCATGTTAAATACTGAAATCTGATTGGTTTAGACGCAGTTGATAATCCGTTCTATTACCCTCAGCGTTAGCAACACACTTAGCAACGGGCAACACAACGAATTGTTACATGCTCGTAAATTATGCGCGTACGGTTCGCCGTAGAATTCACGTCATTTCTATATAAAAGCAGTAAAAATATTCTCTAAAATTAAGACATTCAGTATAATAAAATAAATAGTGCCTGTTTTGGAGGATAACAGTTGAAATTGACACCCCTGTCAATTTCAACTGTTACCCTCCAAAACAGGCACTATTTATATAGTATAACATACCTTGGTATGGGGACATACCCCCTTGAAAACATCTATCCGGAACTACTTTTTTTTTTTTACATGTACACATGCATGCCTGTGTATACCAGAGTGAATAGATAGAATATGACTAAGTTTATCTCTTTTCATTTGCATAATATAAAGTAAAAAATAAAATGTAAATACATTTTTCTTAATTTATAAAAAAATCTGCTCAAATCTTTCCAAATTAAAAAAAAAACAATTCTCACAAATGGAACTGAAACAACTTCTAGACAGAAAAAATTGAATTTCCACGAAAAGAAGCACAGAACTGGCCATGGAGGGGGTTGAATCTTTTTCAAGGTATGTAAGGGATTAAAAAAATATATCAATAACACGACGTATAACACAACATGCGGGGTGTATTCTATGTTGTACACGGGGTGTAGGCTTCCGAAGCGAGAAAACGGTGTCGAAGGTACGATATTTGTCCAATTAATTAACTAAAGGACTTATTTTGCCAAAAAGAGTATGCTTACGGAAGAAAGCATGAATTACGGAATACATAGACACGTTTTATTCCATTGAACATGTTCTAGTTTTCTCAAGCACCTCAACACAATTCCGACAGTCAGTGTGAGTTTGACCCTGACGTACGTTAATGATCAAATATCTGCACAAAGGTTCCGTTTATCATCACTGTTTTGTTACTAACAATTACTTACCATCAGTGTTTGATTATTCATAATTTTTTTGTGAATAAAATCAATCGCAAATGGAAATATTTGCGAAAAAGTGATGTTGTACACGGGGTGTATACAACGTGTTTTACAAGGGGTGTATACATTCGGTTTTTATAACAAATTAACGACATTCTAGAGTCTTGACAAATCTTAAAAAGCAGTTCATATTCTTTAACAGATAACATATGTTGGTTTTATCATATTTATTATGTCTATCACTTCCATCATTGATACGATAAATCAATTAAAAATAGAAGAAGACGATATTATATATCACTATTTATAAACAAGCAGTATATGGGTGTGAATAAAGATTAAAACGTTATATTTTACACCTTGTCAGTTTACTTTTTAATATTTATGTTTCAGAAAACATGTATACAAATGTCTCGAAAAAAGAGAAGACTCTGGCTTAATAAACCAAAGCGCATATCTTTCAAGGCAACTAAAAACAAATATGCATTACTTACTGATTCACGTAACTTGCACTGCAATACACACCTTCTAGTAAAAAGCATCAGTGCACTCCTTCAAAAGTGGTTTCATGGTTTTTTTTTTTTTTAATGTGCACTTTCAGATATCTTCTCAATACATATTTTTGTCGCAATGATGGCACGAATACCTCTGTTCTGATTTCTCCTTTGTGCAATGTTTCGAATGTTTTTATAATTTTTTAAAGTTTTTATTGTAAATGGAGCAGTGCCTTTTCTTCATGAGAAGACAAATGCCGTTTTAAACCGTTATTTTCTTTGAATTTACGTTCACATATGCTACATTCATTTACCCCACCCCTTATGCTTAAATCTTATATGGTTTGACAATGCACATGAAGTGTGGTATGCTCGACCACAATGGGGACAGAGGAGGTTTCTTGGCTCTGTATGGACATTTCTAATATGAAGATTCAAGTAATGTCGCGTGGCAAATATTTTGGGGCATTGATTGCATTTAAACAGTTCATTTTTGTGATCATTCAGGTGTTTATACAATTTAAGGACGATATGTGTTTAAATGACTGAGCAAAATTCGCATATATAAAGGATTCTTCTTCATCATGAACCTTCTCTGTATGGTCGATTTCTATCTCCATCTACAAAGTAGTTTTGGACTAATTTAAAACATTTGATCAAAAGATTTAATTTATCAATATACACTGTTGAAAGTCTGTACCGTGTGTTGTGCTAACCATAGGCGTCGGAACCGGGGAGGGGGGGGGCCTAGGGGGGGGGGGGGGGGGGGGCTTTTTGCCAAGTTAGACGTAACCATCAGGGACATAGCATCATAGAGGGTTCAGCCCCCCCCCCCCCCCACTTTTTCTCGCAACAAAGTTAATAGTTCCTAAATTTACCTTGAAAGATTGGGGTCATAGGCATACCTAGCCCCCCTCTCCCCCCCCCCCCCCCCCACGGATTAGGATTTCCATGATTTTGGGAATTAGTTTTTTTTCCTCAATATTTCTGAGGATTAGTATAGCCCCCCCCCCCCCCCCCCCCCACTTTCAATTTGCTTCCGACGCCAGTGATAACCAAGCTCTATACATGATAATCTAGAATGATCCAAGACAATATAAAGAGCTACATTATCAAAATAATAAGCATTAAACATTTTCCATTGATATTATGCACTAGTCAAAAAGAGTATGCTTACGGAAGAAAGCATGAATTAAAGAATATATAGACGCGTTTTATTCCATTGAACATGTTCTAGTTTTCTCAAACACCTCAACACAATTCCGACAGTCAGGGTGAGTTTAACCCTGACGTATGTTAATGATCAAATATCTGCACAAAGGTTCCGTTTATCATCACTGTTTTGTTATTAACAATTACTTACCATCAGTGTTTGATTATTCATAAATTTTTTGTGAATAAAATCAATCGAATACAGAAATATTTGCGAAAAAGTGATGTTGTACACGGGGTGTATACAACGTGTTGTACAAGGGGTGTATACATTCGGTTTTTATAACAAATTAACGACATTCTAGAGTCTTGACAAATCTTAATCAAAGTACTGAAAGTACTGTTAGACGGTGGCGTCGTTTGAAAGTGGCATATTACATGTAACAATGAGTGATGAATGATAATTATTTTTGTCGAAAACCGCGGCCAGTATCGCATACATGCACTAATACTTAACGTTTACTCGCACAACTGGTCGTGAGTTTCCTACATGGATAATTCTGTGGAAATCGTAGCTGTGATCTCAATCTACACTTTACAAATGCTGTCTCTTGGTCGTCATCTTTTGGGGGAAAACCCAAAGATTTATCACAGTAGTCTTTGTCGTATAGAAGTTTGTATCTATATTTTGTATCAATATGTTTGCATCTATATCGGTTGACATTAAAACCTCGTTTGAATAACTCATTAAATTTGTGGGTTGCCACCGCATATTGAATGAATAAATCAAATCCAAAGAGATTTTATCACAGTTCGCCCAAATATTTGATTGTTTGAAGAAGGGGAATTTTGGTTTTTTCCCTTTTGACCTTTGGGTTGACCCCGCAAAGGGGAACAACTTTTGAAAAGTGTGGATTCGACTATTGTGCTTTAAATATATTGTAGATTTCTCAAGTAACGAGAACAAATAAAGCTTTGGCAAGATAAAATACTTATTTTTACTAACTATTTGGGCATACATACAGTATGTTATTTGTCCCTCTCGACAGCATTTTCCCTCAATTCCCTTCACGGGGAAAAAGTTGCAGTCTTGTGGACCATCACATTTGATTTTTTCCTCATAGTCAGTTAATACATTTAGGTGTAAAGAAAACGGAATGGGTTTACAAGAACCTGTTTGATAACATTGGTATTGCTTTTGGAATGCACGTCATCATGAAACAGAAGAGTAAATCAATATTTTATCTTCGACTTTAGTGGATTATTTCCATTTGCTCACAACGAAAGTGAATGAAAATTTTAAAAATATCATACAACATTCAGTCGCGGCAGTTTCATTAATCAACGTTGTAAACATTTGTTCTATTGCATTTAGCAATAGATTTATTCAAATCATTTGAATGAATTCGGGAAAGTCACATGCTATATTTTATCGCTTCTCAGTACACTTTAACCCGCATAAATTACTTGCTACATTAAACTTTTCTAGTAAACTTACAACAAATATTGATTAATTATACAAAATAATTTTTTAAAAACACCAAACAAACAAAATTCAAGTTGAACGCACGTTTTTCTGACCGTACAGCTGTGTATATAAAGAAGATGGGGGAATAAGATGGTGCAACTGCCCATTTGGTTTAGTCGTAAAATACAATTTCAAATTTAGCATTTTTTCAATTAAAGTAGTCCGAGTATCGCACTACGTCATAATACGGATTTTATAATATTGGTTCGACTTTTACAAAGCGTTTTTGATACCCGGTATTGATTTTGCTCTACATCGCTGTTGTAAACAATGTCAATAATAAGCAATTAGAACGGTAATATATGTATTCTATGAGAGATAGAAATGATTAATGTTGAGAAACTCGATTCTGTTAAAGTAAAATGAAAAACGAAGTTTCTGATTAACCAGGATCTCAGGTATGCTTATATCTTCTTTGTTTTGACCCCCCCCCCCCCCCGAATTTTTCTTTTTCTTTTACTAAAACCGGTTTAAATTTAGAGAGAGAAGCTATTTCGATTTTAATCAATCGTCAATTAATTAATGTTTAAATGATATCTAACATTGTTGACAGATCTAGGCAGGAAAGTAGCAAAATGTGATTTTTACGGATTTTTTCGTCAGGGTCCACTTGGTTTAGAGCTTATAGCGTGAAAAGTAATCCGTCAACATATAATTTATTTTACCAAATCTTTTTTCTAAGATGTCAATCTATAGAATAAACACCATGAATTTAAGTTTGAGTCCATAAAATAGTAAAAAAAATTACCAAACGCGATACTAGCATTGCATTTTTTGTATTCTATTTTGATACATCAGGTCCATAAAGCGTACTTACTTACAAAAATTTGCGCAAAATTATTGATGAGATATGGCTTAAATAAATATTTATACTCTATTTTGTATGTTCAGTTTTAATTTTCCCAAAATTGGTAATTATTTTTAGGAAAATCGGACGTCTGGCAAATTTCATAATTGTCAATAATTTTCGAAAGGGGGTACACCCGTCTGAGAGGTGATAGCAAACAAACTAGCATGTAAACATACATATTTTCTTTTGTATATGTATTGCTAGAGTGTATATTTATCATTTAAAGCTAAGCTTTTAATGATTGAGCACATTTAGTGCCGAGTATAGGACTACCTTAAATATATTTGATTTGTTATTATACAAGTTTACAAAATGGTAATTTCTAACTATATTCAGTTTGAAATATTTCAAAAAGATAAGAAAAAAATAATAAATCTTTAAGTTTTGGTGGTATAGAACCCACAACCTAAAAACCCAAGTTCTATAAAGTTTCCTTATGGCTGGTGCTCTAACCACTGAGCCATTTCATTCACAACAAAGTGAGTTGTTTAAATGCTATATGAGACTATGACCACAAATTTACGGACTTGTATTATATTTCTAAAACGTTCAATTGTTGAGCTACAAAATGACATTTTTGAACTGTAGTGGGTCATCTCTCCACATTTTTTTTTAGTAAAATCGGTTTAAAATCCATTAAACCACATTTAGACTGTAAAAAAAAATATTGAGCTCAGACCCACTCTATGAAAGAAAATGCATTGAAGTTATAAATATTACACTATTAGGAGGTTTTGACATTCATACGCCAGTTTAAATCAATATATTGCAAGTATTCAAAATATTTAAAGATTACAAACCGATGTTACGTTAAATATACATTGTTTTTGATTATTTTTTTAAAAAGTATCAGATTTAATGATATTTTGATTTTGCCGTATCTAATCATTCCTCATATGGGCATTTTACACGCCTTATTCACTCATTCTCTTTAATTTTATTCTTTGCATGTACTAGACAATAGATCTAGGGTTCGCAAATCCCGGCAATATTTTCGGGAAGCTATATTTTATGTAGCTCAGCAGAATTCTACAGTCATCTATGAAGCACATTTTTTGCCTTCATGTTTCATTATCTATCGCAAATATAGCATGGATGTATATACGCTACGGCCGATGTAGCATTGCGTTAAGTGATGACACTGTCTAACCGGTATGTATTTCAATTGCGAGTCGCTACAAACTGGCGCATTTATATAGGCCCGCCTATTTGTTAATGCATGTTGACAAAATGATGCTAACACTTGGATACAAATGTCGAAGAAAGTTCATAATAGACTTGTACTCGCGAGTTAAAAATTATTTGAGAACAAACGGGGCGATGTTTACGTACAAATGTAAATAATGTTATCTGTTAGTGAAAAAATGCCCCCAAACCAAAGAAAATATTCTCTAATACATTTAGCAGGGACGGGCGCATATGAATTGAAGTAACTATTTGTACTTCGCTCATCGAATTGCGTTATTCAGTTCATTGTGAAAATATTCGACAGAAACTGTTTCGTTAACA
The DNA here is from genome assembly GCF_025612915.1 of Magallana angulata. Classification (NCBI taxonomy): domain Eukaryota; kingdom Metazoa; phylum Mollusca; class Bivalvia; order Ostreida; family Ostreidae; genus Magallana; species Magallana angulata. The sequence continues at coordinate 4,973,102 of NC_069120.1, read as the reverse complement.
AAATTATTATATCTTACATTACCGTTCACAATGTACCATAAATGTATATGGAATATCGCATGTTTTTTTCTCACAAAAAAGCTAGCGTTTGCTGCAAATTACAGATACACGGGCTGACACGCCGTGAAATCCATAAGACGTATATGTAAAAAAAAATCTGAACTAAAAATCTTTGAAACATCGTAAAATGTAGTTTATATACATTTAAAATGGCGACTCGATTTGCACGTGAATTTTACAATCCGACGTCGATTAGCATGTTTGAGAGAAAGTCAGCAGCAAGTAAAGCGTCAACATCTGCAGTAAATATTGTCTGATGAATATCGAGGTGCGTGTATAAAATTAATGTTTCTACAGACTGAGTGAGGTACAAAATAAGGTACATTGTAAATGACAGGTCAGTTGAAAATTAAACACATTTATGTATCGTAAATTTAAAGTTTTTTGTGTGTTTGAAAACACGTGCACACTTGTAGAAGAAACTGTTGATCGGTTGAAGTTCAATAAAATGTAATTTATGTAATATTCATTGTCAGTATCTGTTGTGAATTCTTTGGAATAAGCTACAACAAAAAAATATACTGCTCAACTAAAACTAATGCGTTGAAAATGGCTGAATTTATCGATGAAGCATAATTGCTGAAATATGAAATGGCAAACCAGTTTAAATAGTGTATTTCTGACAATTATCTATATCATAAAAAAAACAAGAAGCAATTATTGTGACCAACTGTGACCAATTATCGTAGTGATATAGTTTATGCAATCCTGATACAGAGTTAAACGTCAAAAATGGCAGTTGGTGCTTAAATTATTAATACCGTGTTAACAGACGGGGTAACGGAAAACACAATTTCATACATTATTTAAATGTATGTACAAAATAATTAGCAGCTTTAATGCTTAAAATATCTGATAAGATTAAAATTAGTTCTCATACTGAAATCGACACGTAGATAAAACATTTTCTGTATGAAACACTGCATACATGTACCTAACAGAGTTATCGTTCGTTATCCGTTAGGGTCCCCGTGAGAAATACTCTTCCGGTCAGGACCGTAGCAATAGACCGTGGCTATTTAAAGCCACCGTCTAAAAAGCAGTTCATAATCTTTAACAGATAACATATGTTGGTTTTATCATATTTATTATGTCTATCACTTCCATCATTGATACGATTGATCAATTAAAAATAGAAGAGGACGATATTATGTATCACTATTTATAAACAAGAAATATATGGATATGAATAAAAATTAAAACGTTATATTTTACACCTTGTAAGTTTACTTTTTAATATTTATGTTTCAGAAAACATGTATACAAATGTCTCGAAAAAAGAGAAGACTCTGGCTTAATAAACCAAAGCGCATATCTTTCAAGGCAACTAAAAACAAATATGCATTACTTACTGATTCATGTAACTTGCACTGCAATACACACCTTCTAGTAAAAAGCATCAGTGCACTCCTTCAAAAGTGGATTCATGGGTTTTTTTTTTAATGTGCACTTTCAGGCATCTTCTCAATACATATTTTTTGTCGAAATGATGGCACGAATACGTCTGATCTGATTTCTCCTTTGTGCAATGTTTCGAATGTTTTTATAATTTTTTAAAGTTTTTATTGCAAATGGAGCAGTGCTGTGCCTTTTCTTCATGAGAAGACAAATGCCGTTTTAAACCGTAATTGTCTTTGAATTTACGTTCACATATTCTACATTCATTACCCCCACCCTTATGCATAAACCTTATATGGTTTGACAATGCACATGAAGTGTGGAATGCTCGACCACAATGGGGACAGAGGAGGTTTCTTGGCTCTGTATGGACATTTCTAATATGAAGATTCAAATAATGTCGCCTGGCAAATACTTAGTATTTTGGGCATTGATTTACATGTAAACAGTTCATTTTTGTGATCATTCAGGTGTCTATACAAAGACGATCTGTGTTTTAAATAATGACTTTGAGCAAAATTCGCATGTAAAGGATTCTTCTTTATGAACTTTCTCTGTATGATCAATTTAAATCTGTCTCCATGTACAAATCAGTTTTGGACTAATTAAAAACATTTGATCAAAAGATTTATCAATATACACTGTTGAAAGTCTGTACCTACCGTGTGTTGTGCTAACCAAGCTCTATCAGTGGCGTAGCTAGACCAGAAACGAAGTGCATGCTTAAAATGGCAGGGGGTCTGGGGGCCGCCAGGAGGCCCCCCGTGGGTCCAGGGCGAACCCTTGTGGGGGCCAGGGGTCGAAGGCCTCGAAAGCTCATGGATTCTGACGATTTTTAACACTAAAGACCATCGCAGAAATTGAAAGGAATACTCACTATTTAAGCATATTTTTAAGCAGTTCAAATTGTTTGGGGTATAATTTAGGCATAAAATAAAATCACAAAACTTATTAAACGCTAAAAGAAGAAAAAACTTTTGACGTTTGTTTTTGACCCACTTAAAGCTTTTATTCCTAAGTTCATTTTCACCTAGTTTATGGTAAATTAAATCAATATCTCAATAAACCTGTGATATTCTATTGGGGAAATTTAAAATGATGTGTAAAACTAAGTTCAAATGCAAAATAAATCTTTGCTTTATTAGGTAAACGCATTTTGTACTGTTTCTTTAATATGGTACCCTAAGACACCACATTGCGTATTTAATTGGTACTTAGGACGTCTTTGTTAAGCATTGATAAAGGACTATGTGCGGTATGGTCAAATATCTGCCCCCGATTTCAACCAATTTTTATATAGTATCGTATAAAAATGAAATCTTCATCAATCATTGTAAAGAGGATGCCTATAACTTTAATAATGATTTTAGTCATCATTGCTCACTCCCTGTTTATCTATGACGTCACCTAAATGACCTAATTCCCGCAAATTTGCAAACAAATGAAGATATTCTCATTTTTGCTCTATATTTTGCATTCGGAAGTATAGAGCGCAGGTCTGCTCAAGTGCGATTTGAACATATGTTTTTCTTCAGATAGTTAAACATATTATACTAAAAAATGGTACTTGAGCAAGCCTGCGCTCGATGTTTCCCAGTCGAAAAACCATCGGAAAACACCCATATTTTGCTACAAAACATCAATTTATCAAAATAATGCAATATTCATGACGTCATTTCTACATAATGACGTCACTGTGTTAATAACCTTTTACACCTTTATTTCCAATATGATTTTAACTATCTTTCACGTAATTTTAAAGCTCTTTCTAAAACTTTGATTTTGGGGGGCAAAAATTGCATAAAACCGCACTTAGTCCTTTGTCGATGACCGGTTGACGGGTTGATGGAATAACTAAGTATGGACCTTAATACTTGAATTTTTTTTTTTTTTTAAAATGTCCTTTATTATTTTAACTGAGTTTCTTCCTTTTTTTCCAAATGATGTGCATGCCCAGGCATATAAGCATACATGGTAGCTACGCCACTGCCTATACATGATAATCTAGAATCCAAGACAATACAAAGAGCTACATTATCAAAATCAAAGTACTGAAGTACTGACGGGAGTTGATTTTATCGATTGTTATTCATTTTAAAATCAATGATATGTTATTTTGCATGGCAGGTAAATTCCTATAAGTATTTGAATTACGCACAATTTTATAATATGAATCCTACAGGAATTTCGTGAAAATCCAATATCAATCATGTTGTGTAATATTCAAAGAATTATTCCATCAAACTACGTATTAGTAATCGAAATACTTATGAGAAATTGTATGGATCCAAACAAAATTGAACTCTACTCTCGTTCAACTGTATCCGTTCATCTCCGACAAGCAAGAGAGACTTTATGCTTGTCGGGGATTTACGGAGACAGTCGAGCGTCTGGTTGAACGAGACTATATTGAACTCTGGCGTAGGAATACATAAAATGTACGACTTCAAAAAATATCTAAATTGTTTGTACCATTTAAAATATGACTATTTACAAGGTATCTATAAATGAGTTTCCTTGACTTTTTTAGAACAATGCTTAAGAACTCATTACATCGAATTTATTGATTAGAACTTAATATTGTCAGCGGTGTTGATTTGTGCTTAGGTCCAAACACTGTTTCATTTTCGGTTTGCCTGAGTAACTGCATAGGAGAGTTGATTAAAATCAACTCCAAATAAATGAGCATTAAACATTTTCCATTGATATTATGCACTAATCTCTGCAAGAAAAAGCGATTGTATACACCCCTTGTACAACACGTTGTATACACCCCGTGTACAACATCACTTTTTCGCAAATATTTCTATTTGCGATTGATTTTATTCACAGAAAATTTATGTATTATAATAATCAAACACTGATGGTATGTAATTGTTAATAACAAAACAGTGATGATAAACGGAACCTTTGTGCAGATATTTGATCATTAACGTACGTCAGGGTCAAACTCAACCTGACTGTCGGAATTGTGTTGAGGTGTTTGAGAAAACTAGAACATGTACAGTGGAATAAAACGTGTCTAGGTATTCCTTAATTCATGCTTTCTTCCGTAAGCGTACTCTTTTTGGCAAAATAAGTCCTTTAGTTAATAAATTGGACAAATATCGTACCTTCGACGCCGTTTTCTCGCTTCGGAAGCCTACACCCCGTGTACAATATATACACCCCGCATGTTGTGTTATACGTGGTGTTGTATTTCATGATCACGTAAATATCTTAATCAAAGTACTGAAGTACTGACGGGAGTTGATTTTATCGATTATCATTTATTTTAAAATTAACTTCTCTTGCATGGCAATTAGTTTCTAGTCTGTATTTGAATTACGCACTTTTTTATTATATGAATTCTTACACTTTTCCGACAAGAATTTCGAGAAACCCCATATGAATCATGTTGTGTAATATTTAATGATATAATTCAAACTATGTATTAGAAATCGAAACAATTCTAAAAATCGTATGGATCTAAGCACTATTGATATCGAACTCTAGTCTTGTTCAACTAGACGCTCGACTGTCTCTATTAATCTCCGACAAGCAAGAGAGCCTCTCTGCTTGTCGGAGATTTACGGAGACAGTCGAGCGTCTGGTTGAACGAGATTTTATTAAACTCTGGCGTAGGAACACATGAGACTACACAAATATCTAAATTGTTCGTATTATATAAAATCTTACTATTTTCAAAGTGTTTATAGATAAGTTTCCTTGAAAAACAATGCTTCAGCATACATTACATCGAATTTTTCTATCATTTTCAAGAACTAAGTCTTGTCAGCGGTGATGTTTTGTGCAACTCTGTTTCACTTTCGGTTTGCCAGAGTAACTGCATATGAAAGTTGATTAAAATCAACTCCCAAAAATGCAACAGCTAATTTAAAAAGGTATTTCTGCATGATATTTTATATCGTCTTTTTACTCTCATAATGATTTTAAGCGTCATAAGTAAAAGCGTGCATGGTTTCGATTTCTGGTATGAAGTTATGACGCTTCGCGTTCACGCCGCCAAGTTTCATTCAAATGTTATATGAGCAACAGGTATTTTTTTCGATTTGTTTACTCTCTATCAAAGCTTAAAATTTCATCTTCTTCAACTTCAAAGCCAAATCCTTGCTCCTCGGAGTTTTGAATCTTTTTGTTCGATTGTTGTTACCATGTCTACGCTCATGCCACCAGGAACCCCGCCATTCCGAGTCGAGGCTCATGTTAAAATTATTCGAAATTCAATTAATGATCCTCAAGTTTAATTTCTCCAGAACAATAGTTCATTTTCATTTCTTTGTAGGCCTGAGATAAAAGTCCTCGTCATTCGATAAAAAGATCCAGACCTAAATTCGCAAATCACCCGTGTTTAGATCTACATGTAATTACTGCAGGTTGGAAAGCTGCAACCTGACGTCACCGTATACCTAACACGGGGGGTCGCCAAAAGTAAGGTAGATTATGAAGGAGTTTTTACAACAAATATTTAAAAAATATATGTATCGCATGCAAGACAGCTATAGTCAAACTTTGTGTTGATAAATAATCCGAATGCTCTAAGTATGGTGTTCCGATGGGGCCACTTCGACCTTCGCACTTTTGCCTTTAGGTCGAGGTGCGAGAGTGCGAAGTTGCGAAAGCGAAAGTGCGAAGGTGCGACGGCGAAGGAGCAAAAGTGCGAAGATGCGACGGCGAAGCGCGAAGATGCGAAGGCGAAAGTGAGAAGTGCGAATGCGAAGAAGCAATACTACTATCTCTCCTTCGCCATCACAACTTCGCACTCTCGAATTCGCATATTCGCGCTTTCGCCTTCCCCTTTTTGTAATTGGGGAGCTCTCTGTCGTTTAAAGACAATTTTAGCTGTATAAAAAGACATCTGAGGCAGACGATGAACTTTTTTGAATTTCTTTTCAACAGCCTGCGCAAATCCATAACTTTTTCTATGGGGGGGGGGGGGGGGGGGTCGATGAATAATTATATTTGTCGGGGGGGGGGGGGGGGGTTCCGAGACATATTATTGAGATTTTATTGTTAAAAATTAATAAAATTAAATTTTCCGGGGAGATGGGATCCGGGCCCTCTCTCCCCCTTTACTGCATGTGTGAAGTTGTTAATATTGAATTTTCCGGGGGGGGGGGGGGGGAGGGCGGACCCCCTCTCCCCTGTAGATCCATACATGAGCAAGGAGTGTCGCATATAATGAAATTAGAATGTTTATTGTGTTTGATCCAAGGTAAACAGACAGCTGGTAAGTGACAGGAGTCTGGAAGTGCATATGTATACATTATGGCGGACAATACATTTTATGTGGAGTATATAATGATTAGGAATAGCCAGCACTGGTAAACATATATGTCACACATACACATTAAAATATTTATAAACAATTATAGTAAGCACAATGGCCTAGCGCATGCGTACCAATAATAAAATGGATTAGTCGGAAAACCTTTGCGAGTGCGGTGCCTGCATCAAATTCTATGTAATCGACCGATACTTTCTGAATGCTATCAAATAAGGCGAAGTTGCGAAGGCGAAGGAGCGATAGTAGTATCGCTCCTTCGCTTTCGCATCTTCGCACTTTCGCCATCGCATCTTTGCGCTTCGCTGTCGCATCTTCGCACTTTCGCTCCTTCGCCGTCGCACTCTCGCATCTTCGACCTAAAGGCGAAAGTGAGAATGTCGAAGTGGCCCCATCGGAACACCATATCTAAGCGTTTAGTGGTTTCAAACACCTCGAAACTATTTGGCAGATCTCAAATTCACGGTAATCGAGTCGTCAGAATATATATGATTTGTAAAATAGAACCATTTTTAACAAGACCTTGGACTTTCATGATCAGTAGGACGTAGCTATCTATTTCTTGCGTCAAAATAAGTTAAAAATGATGCAGTTTCAAGCGAAATATGCACCGATTGCGTAGTTTTCGCTCAAAAACCAGGCAAATCGTGTTGATTTCAAAGAGCCATGACTGAGTGGTCGGCAATGAAATAGACAGGCCTACGTCACATTGCTGTTTGACAACTACCCAAAGTCCAAGCTCTTGTTGATATGGTTCTTTCGGCTACAGACGGATGAAACAGTAGGGAAAAAAGATAAACTACATGTACACGCTATTTGCGTCAGTTTTGATTGAAGGGGAAAATAAATGTGTTTGATTACATGTAAATGTCACCTTTAGACTGTAAATAACAATGCTCAATTCGATCACGTAACAAAGATATAAATTTGAAACAATGATAAATATTTATTTTCTTGCTAGGAAAGTAGTACCTTAATGTTAAATATCAATCGATCTCGTGATATCGGCCGCTAATTTAAAACTACTATACAGAAATGGGTGGGGGTGTGTACACCTTCATAATTGTTATGTTTCATAATGGAAAGGATATAATTTAAAGTAAAGCATGAAATGGTCCTTTATAGGAGTACAGACATCAGAAAACACAATCAAGTGAGCATGTGTATAGACTTGTTTTCCCTAGGCCTGAGGTCTATTTTTAGTTTGTATGTGTAGAATCCTATTCATTCAAAGGTACGGGTATCGTGAATGACAAAAGTATTACAATCATAATACATGAATATACTTAAAATCAACAATTGTTTAGCATATACAAAATCGTGTACAAAATTCATCAATATTCATGATAATGCATTACTTTCCTAGCTTAAAAAAATAAATTAAAATTCTTTATCTGTGTTACGAAATTGAACTAACCATTGTAATTTAAGAATAGAAGAGACTTTTAGATCTATAGGAAACAAAAACATGTTTTTTCACCATCGTTCAAAATTAAACCAAAATAAACAGTTTATAGCTGAAAAATTATTAAGAAAAATAAGTAATCGGGGCATTTTCTGTGTAGATATAATGGTTAAGGAGAGTCGATTCTCGAAAAACAGAACGTGATGAGGAAGTAGCAAGATAAAATCGAATGTACTTTATCGAGGCCAGGAGCCCGTTTTACCAACATTTCCTAAGGGGGTTAGGGTTAGGGTTAGATTTCCCAAGATAGAACTTAAGATATACCTAAATTATAACTGAGGGAGTTCCTAAGATTTTTCATATCTGTTTCACAAAACGTTCTTAGCGCTGAGTTATCTTTAGATACTCGGTTGGCCACGCTCATAACAGTCATTTCCTATCGTGTAAATTCTTTTCAATATGTTAGAATTGTATAACTATGTAAGTGAATGTAAAAGTATACATTCCCTTATTTACATAAAAACTTCTTAGAAAAGTAAAGTACGTAAGTAAGTACGTAAAGTATGTAAATAGTGTGTACATAGTGTACATGTACTGAAACAAGAGAGAGAGAGAGAGAGAGAGAGAGAGAGAGAGAGAGAGAGAGAGAGAGAGAGAGAGAGAGAGAGCAACCATCCTCGCTAGCCAAGCGTTTTCGGTGAAATCACTATAAATGCAGTAGACAAGATGGTAACCATAACACAACCGAAGAAGGAAATTCTTACTCAGAAGCAAATTAAAGGTTGGGGAGGGGGGGGGGGGGGCTATGCTCATCCAAAATTTATTGACAAGAGAAAAAAAAGACATTGAACCCATTTATCCCATTTTTTGTCAATCCTTTAAATCCTAATACGTGGAGGGAGGGGTATCGCGATGCATTTTAAATTTATTTTTCCGGGGGAAAAAGCACTTACTGGTGAAACAAGATCGGGGGATATGATGATAGCGCAAATGCCTATTGGTCTAATCGTATTTTTTAATACAATTTTTAAAAATGTTTGTTTGTTTGGGGTGTTTTTTTTAATCAATTTGGTAATTTTATAATAGAAGTTTGCAAAAGCACAATTTCTAACTATAGTTACATGTAGTTCTGAGTATTTTTACAAACGATAAGAAAAAAAATATTACCTCAAGTGTTGGAGATATCGAATCCACAACCTATAAAAAGCCTACCTCTGTATAAGACTATCTAAGGTCTGGCCGGTGCTTTGCTACCGGTCTGGAAAAAAAAAAAATCGGGAGGACGTATCAGGTCTCAAGCTCTTATTTTCAGACCGGGAGCTAGACCTGCAGCTAGCCGGTGCTCTAACCCCCTGATGATACGTGCCTGTTATAGTGTTGTCCATGTTTGCAAAAGGGGGGGGGGGCGCTAGACCCCGATACATTGATGATTGATTTTATTTATTTTCATTTTACTATGTGGTAATATTTTGGGGGTTTTTTTTGTTTTCTCTCTAATTTTTTTTTTAACTTAACATATTCCCTCCCTCCCCTCCCCACCCCGATTAGGATTTCATGGTTTGCAACCCCCCCCCCTTTTTGTCAGTTATTTTTTGGATGAGTCTGTCTTTCATAAACGCTGCTACATGCCTGTTTCCGTTGTTTGTTGGGGGTTTTCGCCGATTAAACCGGAGAACTTCTAATTGAAAACGCGTTCTGGTTCTTTAAATTATCGAGCTTGGAGTGTTTCCTACAGGAAAATGGAGGAAGACAACGAAGAAAGACTCAGAGAAGCAGCATGTATAGGCGATATAGAATCCATAAAAACTTTGATTGAATCATCAGCTGTTAAAGTTAACAGTCAAAATAAAGTCAATGGATGGTAAGAGAGCTTGTAGGTTATACAACTATAGATGTCGATTTTTTCCTGTCAGCTTTTGTAATTTAAGTTCTCTGTATTCTTGGTTTCCTTTACAGGACAGCTTTGCATTGGGCAGCCAAGAGAAATCACAGCAGTGTAGTCTCATATCTACTTCTACATGGAGCTGATAAGTGCATCAAAACCAACACAGGAGAAACAGCAAGTCAGCTGACCTCTTACACCGATATCAAGAACATGCTGGGAGGTCAGAGACTTTAAAAACCTTGCTCATTGTATTATGGCTTCCGCTGTTATCTACTATTGTCTGTCCCAAGTTATTGCTTCCATCACTTTTTTCAAGATTTTTTATAAAAATACACATACCTGTGAAAGAAATACAGTTGAAATTGATAAAAGGGAATATATTGAAGATATCTTCATTGAACAATGATCATTTTTCACTGATAAAAGTTCACAGGAACGAAAACAAATTTCCTGCGGAGATTTATAATGGGAAATGTTTACATCTTTTCTCCATTTGAAAATACTCAGGATACCTCGCACAATTTTTCAACGTTATCATCTGGGCTTATTTATGGCTGATGCAATGCAAAATCTCCGTAGACTTTCTATTTTTGAATGTGTATTGAAACCTGAAGCGTTAGAGGGGGCGTTTTAAAACAGATAATCTGGACATTTTTCATATTAGTGGATGAACGTAGTTTGAGCACAAAGGTATTTATGATTATCGAAATATCAAGCAAAAAGTGGTGGAAGCAAAAACTCGGCACAGAGTATAGATCTAGTATATTATCCTAAGTTTACAACATGGACATGCATCTTTTTCAGGTGCAAATACTGAGACAAAGCAGACAGAACTCCCAATAAAACCTAACTACTTAGCAAATCCTACTTTTCCTTATACACAGCCCGTTGTCCAGAAATCCATGGAGTCCAGCAGGGAACCTCCCACCAGCTACCAAGAACATCAGTGTTCCAGTAATGAAGGTATTTTAACAGCTGATCAGTTTCTTTTTTCTACAATTCTACAATTTAGTGATTTATTTGGTATTTGCTGAATTTGGTTTATTGTAAATATTAGGTGATAGCTTTTTTAAAAGAAATTGCACCGTTTTGTGTACAGTACTGGTTTTCAATGTCTTGAGAGGCATAAAAGAAAAGACAACTATTATTAAAATCCCAGATTGTCACTGCCAATGTTTGTGTTAGTGGTTGGGGGGGGGGGGGGTCCATTTTTCATTGATTAATTGTCAAGAGCACCATCATCATTTAGCTAATATAAACTCGATGAGAGACTTTACCCGGTGTCTTTTTTTCCAAGAACCTTCACCATTTGATGATTGTAAAACACAAACAAAGGGAAACAAGTGTTCTTTGTTGCATCAGCTGTTGCTTTGTAATAACGTGTACTGCTAACAATCGTTACTGTAGATTTCTAAACACAAAGAATTAAATACCCAGGTAAAATACTGTAAATTCCTAATTAAATGCGAGGAATTAATATCCGTGTAAAATCGAGAGAAGCCCGTCTCGCAAATTTTAAAATCTTGCTTTTAATTTTTGGAAATATGTAAACTACATGTAACTATGAAAAAATTTCAGCATTCACGACCAAAATTTAGTGCTCACGATTTTATATTCCGAGGATTTGCCACAAAATTAAAGTGTTATTTTAATTAATATCACAAATCCAATATAGCAATCTCAATATTTTCCTTATTTCAATTATGTTGACAATATCATTACATTGTATAAATAAGTATTTTATGGGTTTTTTTGTCAGAGCTTGTGATCAAAGTACGAGTGGCGAACAGTGAGGAAAGAGACTTCATAGAAGTGGAGATTGACAAAGAATGTTTGTCTTTTGAAAAACTTTTAACAGTTTGTTGTCAAGAGCTTGGATTACAGAAAGGACAGGTCTTTAAAGTTAGAAAACTACCCAATACAATTATACGCAAGGACAAGGATGTCAGGAGACTGGTGGACTTTCAGGAAGTGGAAATTGTGTTAAAAAATAATTCAGAAACTTCTAGACAGGGCCAGTATGGAATGTCTATGGCTCAATTAAATAAAATTCTGTATTAATAAGTTTATATATTTTAATTCCTGAAAATCCAGTTTCTTCTTCATTGTCAGTTTCTTTTCGTTTTTTCCTAGCATTTGGCTTTAATTCAAGTCATATTGACCATACATACATGTATATGTACCAGTGATTGAGCACTTTAACTCTACTGCAGAGCTATTCACAGCAATATTCGTTGTTCATTGTCCATAAAGCCTATAATACTTGAATAAATCCTTAAAACTTTGGTGACTGGTCAACCTTTAGTATACACAACTAAAACTTGTATGGGTTTTTTCATTTACTAATATGACAAAAAAATATTGCACAAAATCTTAAAACAAGTTACATGTATATAATTGTCAACTGAATTTTTTCTTCTTCTCAATGAGCCATTTCTGTAGTAATGCACTGCCTTGGATCAATATCACTGGCATTAGATATCAATGGTTGAAAGGAAACCAGAACTTATTCTTCCAAAGAATGTCTTTTTTGATGTTATTTCCTTTGTCACTTCTTGAGGAGTTTCTGGCTCTTGCGCGGTGGTTCCCAGCGAAGGCAGGAAGAGTCGACAGTCAATACTGGACGTTTGTACTGTGCACTCTTTATATGTTCTTCTACAAGCTTCGGCGTGACACAGATGACGTGCTGGCCCTTCCAATACTTGATCATGTTGAGAGATTGTAGAGTACTGATTATGTCGTTCTGGGTAATGCTGGTCATCTCACTGTTAAATTTGATCACAATTAAAAAAGTCAACGAACATACAAAAAAAAATTAGAACAAAAAAATCAGACATAGTAAAGATAACCAACTCTTTCAAAACTAACTGCCACATATTTTTTGTTCATTTCAATATATATTACATGTACTATAAAACATTTATCCCCAGCAAGTCTTGCTAATCAAAAGAAAGATGCATTTACATGCAAAATTTTAATTCACTTTTCATCAATGACAAACCTCAGATCTCTGATGGATAATGTTCCTCTAAAATCTCGGAGGATTTCTAATAGAACCCAGGACCAGTAACTCCTGTAGCTGAGCTTGCCCAAATCTGATAGAGGTTTCTCTGGTGAGCCTACAGTGCCCTCCAGTTTGGACAACTCATAACCTAGAACAACAAAAATGGTTTATCTTTAATTTCAGTTTGTTTTTATATTTAAAAAAAAAAAAAAACACCCAGAATTTGTTATATTTTTAACCGGGTTTTCCAACAGAAAAATCCGGTTATTAAAATGGTGAAAATGGCGGGCGGGTGGGTGGATGGCGGGCGGGCGGGCGGCTGCCAAAAGGGTACCCTCATTGTACGGATAACTCCTCCTACAGTTTTCAAGATAGGAAGTTGTTCTTTTGCAGATCAATTGTACATATATCAGAGGTGTGCATATTGCTAGGATTTTGATTTCTGATAATTTATCGAAAAAATACCAGCTTTTGAACTTAGTCATTTTTTGGCAAAATATTACACATAGGGTACCCTCATTGTACGGATAACTCCTCCTACAGTTCTCAAGATAGGAAGTTGTTCTTTTGCAGATCAATTGTACATATATCAGAGGTGTGCATATTGCTAAGATTTTGATTTCCGATAATTTATGAAAAAAATACTAGCTTTTGAACTTAGTCATTTTTTGGCAAAATGTTGCATATACATGTAGGGTACTCCATTTCACTGGATAAGGGTTGACATGGATTATGGATACAGTTTACATAAAAGAAAACCCGGTTTGCTGTCACATTGACAGCTTTTCACTTGTTCTTTTTTTATTTCAACTACAATTTTTACTTACTGAAAGCAATTAAAAACTTTCCATATCCTTTCCTTTGGAATGGTGGCAGTGTCATAATACAGGCAACGTTATTTCCATCTGGAGATTCTTTCTCCTAAAACAAGAATAACATTTCTTTAAAATTATGTGCATTATTTTAAAATTTACTTTATTAATGGAACAATTTTTTGTTCACAATATTATTATTCTATCTTACATACTCAATTTTACACAGGTAATTGTTTAGAATTATTTCTTTTCACCCCCAATTGTTTTGGATTATCTCTTTTCACCCCCTTTAACCTTACAGTTTGTCAGAATTCCTGTAAATGTCAGAGCTACATCAAACTAATATCTCTCCTATAAGCTTCAGAAGAAATAACTATCACTATTTCTGCAGTACATTAAGTAGTTTATACTGTTTCCCAATGTTACCTTGGAGAAGTAGCCCACAAGATGGCAGCCCTGCCTGTCTACTTCTGTTAGTATATAAAACATAAAGGGTTCCACATCAAAGTATAGAGTCTTGTGATCCAAAAACAACTTTGCCAGTAAACACAGATTCTGACAGTAGATCTGAATCAATAAAATACAGAACTTCAGTCAATGATTTTGCTTAATAATTGTTTAAGTTGAATTTATGTAGCTACATAATAAGAAATCAAGAAACGATAATTAGCAGTTGTTGCTCATCACCTTGGCATCTTTTCCATCAACCTCAAACAAAGAAATAGTTCCTTTCCTGTAGATTTCTTTTCCAGGTGGGTGGCGATAAATGCACTGGCTCTGTACGAGGTTAAAAATTACCCATGTTAATTACAGATCTCATCCAATAATTTCTCGATGTCATTTTTTCATTAAGTAGTATAAAGATAATCTTTTTTTAAATGAGAAAGTGTGAAAAATGGCTGGTATACATGTGTATAATTGCTTCTAATGAATTACAAGTGCAAAGGTAAAGAAAGATGTGTTAAGTAAATCATATTGCCAACCATATAGAGTTTTATAATAAATATAAGCTCTTTGTGGAAAATTGCGGCAAAACGGAATAATGTTTCCAAAATGGGGTAAAAATACATTTAGAATGTAAAGTTTAAGCCAGAAAGGTAAAGAACATGTCACTAAATGCTACATATATATCAGATTAGGTAATATAAAATCCAGTAGGCCATATTGAATACAGACATACCTGATGATAGCGGTAAGAGCGTTCCAATCTCATGTATTTCAGACAAAATTCACAGATCCACAGTTTGGACTGTTTACCATAATCCTCTGGGTAGGGGGAGAAATACCAGGCATCAATCTCATACCTCCCGATCTGTATCTTATCAATGTACTTGACTTTTGTGATCTGGAAAGGTTATTTGGTGCACAAAATCTTGAAAATGTAAATTATCAGGTGCATGTTTACAATCATAATTTAATATTCATTTTGACCTTCATGTAAGGAGAAGGCTAAAATAGGCTGTGCCTGCTGTCTAATCCCATTCAATATCCATGTATATTGAATGAAATATTTTTGAAACAAGAGGCCCAGGGGCCACATCGCTCACCTGAGCAACAATTGCCTTAATTCTGATCAAATTAGCATTACAGTATCAAAATATCTTGACAACTGAGTACAGTAGATCTTGCTATCCACCTCTTATTTTTTTGGTAAATACCAAGCCCCTTTTGTTGTTGTACCTGTAAGAAGATTTTTCTCTATTCCTATAAACCCCCCCCCCCCCTCCCCATTTCGTGGCCCCACTATTCTCTAGGGAATCATGGTGTCATCAAACTTAAATCTACCTTTAATCTCATAACCTGTGCTTTCACACTAAGTACTGAGTTTTGGACCGAAAACTTTCCCAGGATATTTTTAAAGATTGTAAAACTTGATCCCCCAATTGTGGCCTCACCCTACCCCCGGGAACCATGATTTGAACAAACTTGAATCAACACTTCCTGAGGATGCTTCCATTTTAATTTGAGTTTTTCTGGTTTAATAGTTTTTGAGAAGAAAATTTTTAAAGATTTTCTCTATATATTCCTATGTAAAACTTGTTCCCCTAACTGTGGCCCCACCCTACCCCTAGGGACCATGATTTAAACAAACTTGAATCTACACTACCTGATGATGCCTCCACTCAAAGTTGAGCTTTCCTGGCCTAATAGTTTTTGAGAATAATTTTTTAAAAGATTTTCTCTATATATTCCTATGTAAAACTTGATCCCCCAATTAGGAACCGGAGTGAGTTATCTTATCTTAGCACCGCGAGGGGTCGCCACAAGATAACGCGGTCCAACATAAACAGCTGATATGGCATCTCTACACGTTATCATGTATATCAGCATCATTATTATAGTAGATTTTAGACGAGGTACATGTATTAAGAAGACAAAACAAAGGCAATGGCGAAAAATTATGGATCGATGACAATCCCTCAGCTCAAATTAGAATTAGATAAGTTTGGAGCAAAGAAATCGGGACGGAAAAGAGAACTTGTTGAGAGGTAAAAATTCACGTTCATACCTCCTCTTGATCATGAGTGTTTGCTGTGATATTATGCATATTCTATTCATAAAAACCTAGATGAGATGAGTGGTAATGTAAATACTCTTTTTAAATTAAGTGTGCTTGTATGATCGGTCAGAAAACAAACAAGCAGCACAAAAAACGATGTTTTAGTTTCACTCGAATTTCCTCGCCGATAAACTAGTTTTGACGTTTGCTATCTTTCATTCAAGTTATACTGAGATAATGGGGATTTTATTTAACATATTTAAGAGGTATTTTCTTTGCTGTTTAGAATTAAAATTTGTCATATCTCAAATTTGCATTTACTTAGTGTTTCAAACATTATAATTTACAGACTTGAGGCATATGCGCGTAATGCACATTGCTCTAGAGCAGAACCAGCTGGTCAGGATTACACCATGGATTTACCTGATCCTGATTCCTATCAAGACCTAAATAGCGATAAAAGTTTTCCTGGATCCCCATTGAATGAAATAACCACTTACTTGTCCCAATTCAACAAGAACATTGAATCCAAGGCGAAAAACTTGTATAATGACGGATTTATTAGATACCTCAGGACAACTGAGTACAATTCGCTCTGGTATGTTAGAGGTGCCATAAGAGCAGAAATGTCCAAATCTATTGTGTACATTATAGATATTGAAATCGGTCAAGATGGAAATGTATTAAAATGCCAATGTGAGTGTGCAGCTGGTATGGGACCATTTGCACATTGTAAACATGTGTCAACAGCGTTATATGCTTGTGCATGTTTTAAGCAGCACGGCAGTATAAAGACAGAACAAACGTGCACCCAAAGATTACAGACATTCCACAGAGTGAAGCCACATAAAGGTTCTCCGATGAAAGTCGTGAATTTAGATATGCCAGGATGTGATGAAGTCTGTAATTTACCAGAGGGGTTCGATCCAAGGCCAGAGGAATTCCGAAACCATCCAGGATACAAGTCTTGGTTTCAAAATGTATGCTTGTCATTTAAGGGCATAAGTAAAACCCCAATTTATCAAACATTTCCTCCAGCCAATATGACAGGATTTGATATTGACCATGATTATTTGCAGTATCAAGGAAGTTTTGAATGTCTCCAACAATTGAATGTTACGAAGATTTCGGAAGAAGAAGCCAGGATTCTGAACATGAAAACAGCCGATCAAGCTTTAAGTAATTTGTGGCATGAGGAAAGGTGCAAGCGCATCCATTCATCAGTCTTTGGGAGAATATGCAAGATGACAGAAAGAACGAACCCAGAAAAGTTGGCAGAAAGTCTAGTCACTAAGGCTCTACGGCTTCGTACATCACCAATCCTGCATGGACAGAAATTTGAAAAAGTGGCAGTAAAAAAATTTGAAGAGATTACTGGACAAACAGTACATCCCACCGGTATATGTGTGAGCCTAGCACACCCTTACTTGGCGTCATCTCCTGATGGGATCATAGACGAGGACACCGTTGTTGAAGTTAAGTGTCCGTATGTTGCTAGAAATAGCATGATTACGAGACAGACAGTTCCATACATCCGTCAAAATGGTACAACGTTTTCACTGGACACCAATCATGATTACTATTACCAAATTCAAGGACAGTTATTCTGTGCAGAAAAACAAAAATGTGTGTTCATTGTGTATACTTTTCTTGATATTTTGTTTTTCACAGTTGACAGAAATGACAAATTCATATCAGAGATGTTAAAGAAACTGGATTCCTTTTATGAGAAATGTTTTAAACCTGCACTTTTGGAGAAACGTTTTTTCAAGTCATATCAGGATTGTCATTGTCAAAAATAAATTTGTTCTAACTTTGATTTCACTTTCATTTATTACTAGTATACAGGTATTTTACATTAAGGTAAAACAACAACATGATTGCAAAAGATAAATTTATCTAGGCATAAGAGGGAACAATGCAAGTTTTAAAATTGCACAGCATAAAACATACAAAGGTTATATGCGAAGACAATTTAGTTTCTGAACTATTCATAGGTTCAACTAAAATCTTGAAAGTTTTGGCAAGTCCAATGATGCGCTCAATGTGAACTCTTTTACTGGATATCTTTCGATCTTGAATAACAGTTGAACAAGACATTCTGTTTTTCTTTTTAAAAAATGTGGGCATGTTTATCTGAATATTTCTATGTACAAACATATCCTGAACATTAAAACCTTTATCGGCCATAATCGAGTCTCCAGGATCACACAAATTTAACAAACTACTTCGCTCTACAATTTGTCTATCACTTGTTGACCCACCATAAGCTGGAGATACATATGACACAAGGCCACCAGGGGTTGCACCAACTAATATTTTGACCGTGTTCTTATTTTTATAAGTCGAAAAAGTGGCTTGCTGAGTTTTTGGAAGTTTTGGTTTTTTGATCGGACATTCAGTTCCATCAACTATAACTCTAGTATTAGGAAATTTCAATTTAAAATCTGATGGACAGAAATAATTAACAAGGGATTTGGGTGGCCATATGTCTACTTCTCTCCACTGCTTTGACATAAAAAGAATCCATGTATAGAATACATTTGACACCGTTTTTTCTGAGACATTAAATAATCTGCCAGTGGACAAATCAAAATTAGTTCTATGTCTACGCAGTTTGATAAGAACAAGGAAAAATTGATCTGGAACGCTGATATTTGTAACCTTGTGATAGATGTAGTTCAAACAATATGCGGCTGGACCTAGGGTTCTTAAAACCATATAAAATTTAACATATGTTTCAAGCCCTGTATAAAAGTGAATGCCAGCATCGTCTTTCTCAAAATTATCAATACACATTGGTGGAAATGTAGGTGTCTGGGTTTCAACATTTAAATAAAATTTCTGTTCTTCGCTTGAATCCTCGTCAGTGTCATTCTTGGTTGGAATGCTTTCAATGACAATTTCATCTGCAACATCAATATCGTCTTGAAAATACACTGTGCCTTGACTTTGATTCTCGGTGGTATTAATCTCGATTAACTTTCTCTTCACCCCCCTTGTCCTAGCTCGGCTAGCCCTAGCAATATCTGCGGGACTTGCAGGATCTATCCACTGGAAAATGCTTGGGATTGCTGTTTTTTTCAGGCGTCTGCTTAATGGTGTGGTTCCTAAAAAAGTTTAAAATTTCTATAAGTTAAAATACCTTTAGTAACCATTCAAATAAAATCTGTAAGTCAAACAGAAACTATCTAATTACTCTGTCTCATACTTAGATCTTACAAATCTTTTGATCTGTTATCATGCTTATGGAAAGTAGTTTGTTATGTAATACTGGCAGCTACTGTTCTAAAAAATATCAGTGGGTGTTCCTGCCAGATGTTTATATAAGACAACTAACAAGTGTCCAGCAGAGGGTATTAGGCAATAGCGGGGTACTTAGAGTTTGTTTACAAGCAGATGTACAATCATGCTGTGTTAATGATATGCAACACAAGTTTTCTTGGAGATCAATCGCATGTTTATTTCCTTTGAATGTATCAAAGAAAAACAAGGCGAAAGTGTCAAATTAGAAGTTTCAAATCAAATTATCTATCATATTCATCTTAGCAAATAAAAAAAAAACCCTCAAAATTTGGATTTATATACATGTAGTTATATCGTCTAAGGAACTTTGACCATTTCGATCTTTTACAGTAAATATAATCAACGACTATAACTACGTTACGTAAACGTGGCATTTGACTGAAGCGATTTTCCATTAAAATAAAAAGAAAAAAGGAATTTAATGGTTGTTTATCCTTATCTTACACTTCGTAAATAAAAAAGCTAAACATTTACCGTAAACCGTCTCCGAGAGGTAGTCACAGTTTTGGAAATGTGATCTGCACACTACAGCATGTGACGAGGGTTCCCAACTCTGAAAACGGGATTCCCCACGTCTGATTGCATGAATCCAAGCTTTTTTCCTCAGTTGATCAGATGGAAAAACGTGGCCACCTCTATTACTACACCCAGGTACACAGCAACAAGTTTCCGGCATGTTTCACGTGTGAACTGACAGCGATTTGTTTACGTTTGATACAATAAAGCCGATGCGATAATGCGCGAGCTAGTTCCGAAGGGGACCGTATTATCGTGTGGCGCCCTCTAAGGGAAAGATAACAGGAGACGGTATCTAATTGTGGCCCCACCCTACCCTCGGGGACCATGATTTGAACAAACTTGAATCTACACTACCTGATGATGCCTCCAATCAAAGTTGAGCTTTCCTGGCCTAATAGTTTTTGAGAATAAGATTTTTAAAGATTTTCTCTATATATTCCTATGTAAAACTTGATCCCCCAATTGTGGCCCCACCCTACCCCCGGGGACCATGATTTGAACAAACTTGAATCTACACTACCTGATGATGCCTCCACACAAGTTTAAGCTTTTCTGGCCTAATAGTTTTTGAGAAGAAGATTTTTGAAAAATACCAACAAATTTTCAATAATTCTCAATTATCTCCCCTTAAAAAAGGGCGCGGCCCTTCATTTGAACAAACTTGAATCCCCTTCACCTAGTGGTGCTTTGTGCCAAATTTGGTTGAAACTGCCCAGTGGTTCTTGAGAAGAAGATGAAAATGTGAAAAGTTTACAACCACGACAGACAACGGACAAATTGTGATCAGAAAAGCTCACTTGAGCCTTTGGCTCAGGTGAGCTAATAAAAGAATTACAATCATTACTGATTTGATTGATTGAGAAGAAAATGAATACCGCTTCATGCTCTTTTTCCAGGGCAGCTGTTGTTGGATCCATTTCTGCATAAGTCTGTAAGAAAGATATGTGTTTTCTTTAAAGTTAGCACACTGCTTTAAGAAACAGGAGTAGGGTAATTCCCATACCTCAAGAAAGGACCCACAAAAAATGAAAAGCTTGGTCACGATTTTTGTGAAAATTCATTTTCCTATTTTTAATGTTTATAATGCTTTAGAAATACATATCTAATGATGAATTGAAATATGAGTGTCAGTCATACAATTATAAGCAAGATACAGAGCTCACAATTCTTTGTCATGTAATTAAGACTAGCACCCTGTTTTTGTTTACAGTACATTGGTTAGATATACCAGTAAAAGTTATTTTTCAAACTGACATCTCTCTGTTCTAATTCGTTTTAAGCATAAACAAATAATTCCTAGCATTTATCACATTCATTTTGGGTCTAAAACTTAAATTTTCACTTCAACAAAGCTTCGTTTACATGACAAAGAATTGTGAGCTCTTTATCTCACTTCTAATATGACGACTGAAACTCTTTTGGCTGCCTCTTACAAACGCCTTACTGAAGCATTGTAAACATTGAAATCAGAAAAATAATTTTTAACCAAAAATTGTGACTATGCCCCTTTAACATATATCTGTTTAATATCACAACAAAAAAGAAAAGACTTCAGGGTCAATAAAAATACACATGCGTGTATTTTATCGATCAATTCTGACCAATATACAGATTTTAAAGGATTCAGTAAATCCAATTTGATAAAGGTATGATGCATCTTTAAAAATAACTGTACAACTACAAACCTTCTGTACATGGTTAATCTCATCATGTTTACGTTTTTGATTGCGTGTGATTTTGCGATCTGTTCCATCACTCAGGTCTGTCATCATGATTGACATGTCTTTGATTTTGCAGTGAGGGTCCTCCAACTTGTTGCTCAAATCCAACCTTTCAATCTCTACCCACTCATCCAAACGGCGGTTAACTGTCAACAGAATAATTCTTTTAATCCATTACTGCAAGGCTATGTGCAAGTTTATATATCAAAAAATGATTCTGCAGGATGAAAGGATTTTAAACTTTAGAATCAATGTAACATTGCTTACATGAAAATTAGCAAATGCAGATTGAATTTCATAAAAAGACTACCGGTATTATCAACTGCATGCACAATAGTGAAATAAGTGAATATTTATGATTTTGTTAACAGTCTCTCATACTTACATCCCTCGTAGTGTACATAGTACTCGTGCTTTCCACTACCATGATCGCTACCTCTGCTCTGTATGATCTCTGCTGCATCTGAGAACAGAATATCAAACTTCATTTTTAAAATATACCAAGAGCAGAAATTCAAACTACAAAGAATTTAGAGTTATTTGACATTCACTTTAAGTGCAAAATCAAAGTATCATTAACATTCAAAATGATGAATTTTAGAATCTCTTCCAAAACAAACAAAAAATTTGTTTTGACTATAGACAAAATAATTGGTAATAGTGAGCACAGCATTAAATGTTTATAAATCTAAACTTGGGGAAATTCCAAACTGAGGCTTTACATACCAGGTCTTCTATATAAAAACAAGAGGCCCTGGGGCCACATTGCTCATCTGAGCAACAAAAGCCATCACTAATCGGAAAAGATTTGACCATCTTTATAGTATCAAATACAAAATATCTACACAATTCTTAATTACCTCCCCTTTAAAAGGGACCTGGATTAACTTGAAAGCCCTTTCCCTAGGGATGTTTTGTGCGAAATTTTGTTGAAATTGCCCAGTACATGTAGTTTTGGAGACGAAGATGAAAAGTGTACGATAACAATGCCAAAGACAACCTCAGAAATGATGACTTGATCCTTCAGTCTCAGGTGAGATATAAAACTGATAGCATCACATAATTCTTATTAAGCTATTTTAGTTGTCCTCTATCAAAAATGGCTTTGGACATGGTATCTCCCAAGTATTTAACTGAAAAATCATAGAACTCTTTTATACTCTTCTTCATTTTTTTTATCAAAATTGTGTCAACAAAACAATGAGATATCATATATCATAAAAAACAAGGGAATCCTCTGATTTTAGATCATCATTGATGAAATGTATTGGACTATACACTACAAAATCAATTCAAGGTTGTTGGTTTTTTTTACAGACAAAGACACAAGAAAATATTAACATATTGATTGAAATTCTACTTCCCAGATACTATGGTGTCTGTTTTATACATTTTTAGTTAAAAATCAAAATAAGAGACAGACTATACTGGCGTGCGACCAGTTCTCATCAAGTATCATTTCTTACCAGTGCATTGTTACATCATTTTATCAACACATAAAATTATTATGGAAAATGACGTAACAATGCACTAGCAAGAACTGGTCACATACCAGAAGGTATAGTTTGTTTTCTATGTTTATTTATTTATGTTTATTTCTATAAATTACTCTTTATTTTAAGATCCTTGTTTTTTTTAGCACTAGAGCTTTCTCGTCTTTAAATATGAACTGTACAGTATAGTTCATATTTAAAGACGATGAAGCCCCTAAAATGGAAAAAGATTATGACAAGCTCGGAAAATATAGAGCTGTTTCCAATAAATTGAAAAAGTAAGTCCCTGCATCAGAGTACAGTCTGTACTCTGATGCAGGGACGTATATACTTAGTATATATGTCCCTGTCTGATGCCAATGACCATAATGGCAAATTCTCTAGCTTTTGAAATGTTGTATGGTATAATGGTTTTCATTGAAAATGCTATGCTATATATTTTTACTGCACCTGCCCAAAGAGTAGCACCGGACACATAATACCGAGCGCAGCGAGAGGCGGGCAAAGCCCGCCTCGCGAAGCGAGGATTAATGGTAACACGTATATATACGAAAATCAGTGAAAAATGAAAGTTGAATCAGGGGTACTAAGGCCAAAAAAAATTTCTTCCAGCCCTGGGCGCCGCCATCTTGGCAGCCATTTTGTTTATAAAAAGTTAGTTCGATCATTGATTGACTGGTACTTGTCGATGTTTATTGTCCTTAAACTCAATTAAATAAGTTCCAATGTTTCAATAGAACGTAATTTGAATTAAAAGAAATTAAAAAGGAAACCAGATAAGTTTCAATAGCACTTCAATCAAGAAATACGACTTGTTCTATGTATGTCTTATCAAATTATCAGATGGAAAATAAAAATATTAAGGTCAAGGAACTGATCTTTTTGATACTGAATAAAGTATTCAATTTTATTACATTGGCATTCATATGAATTAAATTGATGAACAATAAAAGAAGAAATTAAAAAAAATTCGGAATCACGTAACTCTCTTCGGCTATTTCCGAAGACAAAACTTGAACGTTTTACGTCTGAAATATGACGTCATAATGTAGACTGAGCACGCGACGTTTAGTTTAACTTTGACGAATGATTTGAGTAGGCAACCAGGCGGATCCTACTGTGTACGTTTCAAATAAATTTAGTTCTATAAAAATCAAACTCCACTGTGTTAAATCTGCGCTCGGTCCAACGGTCACACCGTTGGATGCAAGACTTTTCGTGACCCGGACCTTTCGTGACTTGGTTCACAAGACGTTTCGTGACCCAGACCTTTCGGGTCCTGGATCTTTCGTGACCTACATTACGACGTTTAGGGACTTGATAAATATTTCTTTAAAGCTCGTTATCTTTTTATTATCATAACTCATATATAAAAAAAAAACATCGAAGAAACACAAAACCAAAACCATTATGCAATTGTGACAAAAAAAAATTCACGTAACGTTATTCCGTGAATAAAAGCAGTTAAAAACAACTAACTACAAAGAGGATATATATGATTAATATAATAATTAAATATAAACACGAAGAAATAAGGTAGATTTGTAAACATATTAATTTATTTCCTATATAGAACAGTAATATAATTACGTATACACAATCAAAGGTACTGTACTTAAGCATGTGTTATCTTTTAATTGCTAAAACAACAAGATGACAGCGGGGTATTCCTAGTATACATGGAAGGGGCTACTAGGTGCTATTAGACGGTGTATTACCCGTACACATAGAAGCTAGGGGTGAGGTACTAATTATGAGGAGGTTAATGAAGAGACCTTGTTAACACATGGGCTTCCCAATGTCACTTTTTCTTGCGACTTCAAGAAGACAACAGCGAAGACAACATGAATGGTAAGTAAAATATATTTTTTACATTATAAACACATATATTTAAAATAACAAAATTGTTATGTAACTGTTATTTGTTCATGCGCATGTGATTGATTTTGATGTGCATAATGTTTTGATGTGTAATGCTGATTTTGAATATGCATTATGTTTTGATATGTAGTGCTTATAGCTGTTTGTAGATGCAGTACTAGTATTGTTATTTCACAGATTTAATTACCTCTAAATAATGTCATGTCTTACTGTTTCTATGCCTGTTATAGCTTTATTAAATATTAAATGAGTACAACTTATCATTGAATTTGTTTCCTTCATAATGTTAAATAATGATCTAGAGGGGGGGTCGGGGGGGGGGGGGTCCCGACCCCCCCTGGAAAATGAAAATTTATTAAATTTACATAGTAAAATTATCGCGAAAATATGCCTCGGACCCCCCCTGGCAAACACAATTATCCTTCGGACCCCCCCTGGAAAAATTTTCTGGATCCGCGCATGGCCAAGTCAATGATAAAGAAGGTAGGATGCCTGTCACAGTGGGTTTTTTAGTACATTGTACTATACTGACTTCGATGAGAAGAAGAAATATATAAATTATTGTCAAAAAAGACACCCAAGCAACAAGATACTAATTATATATAAGATATGATCCTAAATGCATAATATGTCCACCCAGCCTTAAAACATAAAACATGGGTTTATATGATTAACAATGACAATGAAGACAACTTCCTAATAAATATGATAAGGGTACAAGTCTTGAAATGTTAGAATTATACACACTATGTACAATGGTATCCATTATATAACGTTAATGAAAAGACACCGGAATACCATATTATCATCGACATGATAGAACTAATTTCATATTATGTTATAACTACAATGCTACAGTTTATTTAGATTTATTAATCAAATAATTAAACATCATATAAAAATGACGAATTAAACTTACTTTTTATCATCCATGAAAAAGTTTTACTTACTCACGATATCACGTACGATCAATCCGCATTTCCTCTGATTTATTAGGAATTGATTAACTGTATTACATTATTAATTACGCAAAAAATAATCTTGGTCACGAAAAATCTTATAAGGTCTCGGAACGTCCGGGTCACGAACCGTCTTGGTCACGAAACGTCTAGAATTCACACCGTTTACATATTATAAATAGTATCATAGTAGTACATATATCAATCTAAGACATTTCATTAGCAAATTAGACTTGGTTACACGAAGTGAAACTCCAAAAATCCGATAGCGTCTGTTGACTTACGCCATGTTCCGTCTGGACGTCTCACAAGGTAATGCTCTCCGATCACGGGCATAGAGCCGGAGGATTTTGAATCCTTCTTGTCTTTTTCTTTCTGGTTGTCAGATAATGTATTGCCATCTCCTCCTTTGTCACTTTGGTTGGCGTATTTTGATTCATTTTCTGTATTTTCCATTGAATTTTTAGTAACTTCTGCCATTTTCTTTATCTTGAAGTGCTTAACATGCTTAACAATTCAACCTCATTTTCACCCATACACAAACGCTTGTCCGACGACAACACAAATATAAAAATCAAAACTGAATTAAGCCTATATTCCGAATTGTTAAATGAATAAAATCTTTTTTATTATATAATAACAATATTTTATTATCAGATTTCAATATTTTGATCCTTTTAAATGAAATTAGTATAGTAAATTTCATTATGATGGTTTAAAAAGGTTTTAAAACGTATATTTTCACTACCATGACCTCATGTGACGTCACACAAAGTTGGTAAAGTTTTCGGTGACCAATCCCAACTTTGGTATGGTGGCAGGGGATAGTTTCGAAGGAAAGACCCGGTCAAAATTTTGAAATAAAGGGAGAACCTGGGGTTTGGCTGGTTATTTGAGGGGTGTAAATTGCTAGAATATTTATTGCATTCATTTTGTGGATAGAGGAGCTCATGTCAATTTCATTGATATATGACACTTTAATACTGGTAGCACTTTTCATCAGATATGGAATAAAAATGCGAAACTGAGGCCAAAATTTTCACTTTCGGTTTTGTGCTTGAAAAGTAGGGTGGGTTCAGAACACGAAATGTCACTCGAAAAGAAGGTGATTGACCCCCCATCAATTGGTGATTATTTGCATGGGTATACATTAAGCTACAAATCCTATGGTAGTTTATGGCAGTTGCTCGGGACTGGAGCGTGGTTCTGGACCCGTGAAAATGTGAAAAAAGGGCAATTTTTCAGAAAATTTTGAGACCGTCCCTGGCTTTTCTTTATAGTGCTATATGTAAGTTGTACTTGTTTTATTCTGAAATGTTTAAAAATTCTCAAGAGTCGGGACCATGTGTCCCCTGAATGCAAACCAATTTTAGCAAATTTAAAAATCCACTGAAAAATTAAATCTCATATATGAGCACTATCTGCCTCAAATTTCCTCGACCAAAAAAACTATCCCCTGCCACCTATAGGAACGTCAACATGGACGGGAAAGTTGTGCTGTGCTTGTTGGTTATCTGGGTTGCAGTCTTAGAGGCTAATCTTCATGGAAAAGATTTCAAAAAGGTGAAATTATCTTTCTTTAAAAACCACCGCACATTACAAAGTATGTAAAACTTTGATAAGTAATGTTTGTTGCAGCTGTGTTGTGAAAGTGTTATATTAATAGGCATTGTTTCATCTATGATCCCTAGATTTCAAACCAACAAGGCATTCATTATTACTGAGCCTATTTTGGTAGGCTTAACATGTCCGGCTCAAACTATTTATAATTGTACAATTAATATATAGCTTTGAACCATTCTTTAAACAATATCAAACTGTATTATAACAGTCTTCAGCAGTGTAATTTTAGAATGTGGATATATGTATCTTTTGCTCAAAATTGTTAAAAAGCTGTATTTGTAATTTTGGATGCTGTACGAGTAACGTGCAAGTACCCATTATTGCCGAAGAATACACAAGTTTTTCTATTTTACTCTCATCACGTAAGCTGTCATGTAAAAATTTCAATGCAGATCTCTGCACTGTTCATTTATTTAATTTGAGTGAATATTTTTATTTTATTTTCATCAATATAGACTTACTTTTGGCTGAAAATAAACCCCGTCCTTGATCCTAGATTTGCAGGAATTTGAGTACCCATTATTGCCGCTCATATCTTATCGTCATTTTTCAGTAATTAAACGGTAAAAAGGTCAAAATTTTAAAACAATCTAGCAAAAAATAAATGTAAGAATATAACATAAAAAATTATATCATAAACGCAATTCAACCATATAATAAGCAATATTGTTTTCGAAATCCCTGCAGCCACATGTATAGCTGCAGGACTGTAGCTCCTGGTCTGAAAAAATTCAGATGGACGACCTGGGAGCTACAGTGCCTCCCATAGTGAAAAACTGCAATTTACTGCGCACAAATAAATGCGCTAGTTTTGGACTGATTAATCTCATTTACAATCACATTCTGTACAAATATTTGATTCCAAAAAATTCCTCGGATATTTTACTACAGATATCGTCACTTAACTTGCCTCTGATATTCTTTTAAACGCCATCATAAGCCCTGTAATTAATAGTGGTGCAAGTTTGTTTACGGTACATTTAGAAATGGCGACTCTCGATCTCGACGTAAATTAACATACTTCATTTTCCGAGATCGGTTATCATGTTTAAGAGAAAGTCTGAGGCAAGTTAAGTGAGGATATCAGTAGCAAATTGACCGAGGAATTTAATGGTACCAATTATTTTTACAGAATTTATGTGAAAATAAGGTTCATAAGTCCAAAACTAGCGCAGTTTGTTGTGCGCCGTAAATTGCAGATTTTTCCTATGGTAGGCACTGTAGCTCCCAGGTTGTCCATCCGATTTTTTTTCAGACCGGGAGCTACAGTCCTGCAGCTACCACATGCACACAATAGGAGGAACATTTGTTTTGCTTCACATGTGTCGGGACAAATGATTAAAAATTAAAGAAATGCATTGTTTATTTATTAAAAGCTTTTTTAGAATAAATTTAAATGAGTCCAGTAAAAGAAATAATGTGTGTGAATTTAAAAAGCAATGCCTCTAAGTTACACCGCAGGTGCGCGGGGATAAATCTTTGATCCGCCTCAGGTTGCAGACAAAATGGCGTCTTACAAGTAAGCAGACGCTCGGTTTTCTTTGTTAAATATTGTGTAGTAGAAATGGCATCTTGCTTACTTTGGTCAAATATCATAACACAGAGGTAAATATTATTCAGTGGCATATGTCATCGCATGGATACAAATGAGATATGTTTTCGTAGGCTTACCTTTGTTACGGTGAGTTCCAAGATGTTTGAAGTAAATTTTCTTCGTTCCCAACTCTTATAGTGTCTTAAAAATTGTGTAATGTATTTATTTTGGTTTGTAGCTAAAAACAACAAATAGTTAGCGGAAATCTTGTTTTCATAACAATCGGCAATAATGGGTACTCGCACATTACTCTAAAGGACCTTTTAATTATGAGTTAATAGGAAATTTTATAAAAATTAATTATTTATATTAAAAATGTACAGTACAAATCCTGTGAAATAGTTTTGTTCTACATCTGATCACAGTACTGAGACCCCTCTCACTTTAGTTTATTTCTGCTGTGATTATGCATACCATATTGATACTGCTAAAATATATGTATTGCTGAAATATATGTATTTTTGATTCAGTTTTGGGGTATTTGGTCTGAACCATAGTTATTTCTCGTCCTATACCTTATTTGCCTAAAATTTGTTAAAATTTTGTTAAATACAATGAACAATATATGTTTATTCAAGTAAAGTTCCCATTATACTGTAAATATCTTTATTGATAATAGTTGTTATTCATTTTTTAATTACCTCCTTTTTAACTTTAAATACTCTCCTATATATGTTTTAATAACTTCATTTATTTATAGTAATATCAAATGAAAGAAGAGTTATCAATTAAAGAAGAGTTATCAATTTTCTACTATGGTTATTTTCATTCTTTTTCACTTGCAAACATTTTTGTCTTGTCTTGAATTCCTCCAAACAACATTGTGTTTAAAGAGAGATATATAATTAAAAATTTGAAATTCGTCTATTCTTAAATTCCTACTGACAGCGAGTGGGAAAGGAGCGAAAATTAAATGGGGGTATTTTCCTGCATACAGTATGTATATCTAAGATGAGAACTTTGTAAGTTGTCAAAACTTGTGTTTGAACCTCTGTAGTTTGTTCACTTATTTTACATACATTACAATATGCAATATGTTCAGAACATGCAGTATGGATTACCAACTATGCCTACTAGATTCCCATGAAAAACAATTTAGTAAAATTTAATTCTGGTGATGGCAAAGTTTAACATCTAATTAATAACCTTTTTTAAACAGAAAATGTGGAAAAAAGAGTTCCATACAGATAAATCCCTGAAATTCAAATGGTTTACAAGAGGTGAGTGTCACAAACTCTATACACTATAATATTATTTATACCGGTATGTATATCATCATAGGTGTAAAGATTTCTTATTCAGAAATTACCAGAATCCTATTCAATGATGTTAAAGATAATGGGCATATTTAGTTACTCAATCGTTTTTTGACTGGAAAGCTAATTCATATTGAATAACTGTTTTGAACACAAATTTAAAAATAAATATTTTCCTATGATAACAAATAAGTAAATATTAATCATACATACACTGTAAACAAAATTATTATTTTTAATGATTGAAATGACAAGGTCCAATTCATGATGAATGTATGATTTAATTGACAAG
Source organism: Magallana angulata (assembly GCF_025612915.1). Taxonomy (NCBI): domain Eukaryota; kingdom Metazoa; phylum Mollusca; class Bivalvia; order Ostreida; family Ostreidae; genus Magallana; species Magallana angulata. The sequence goes on along the minus strand of NC_069120.1, from coordinate 4,942,107 downwards.
TTAATAATGATTGGGTTTGTTAGAGCAGTCTAAGTTGTAGTATTTTACTGTTGGGAAAATTAATATTTTTGCTTCTTGAATTAAGAAGCCCATCCTTTACACTACTTGAGGATTAGTGTGCTTACACACATGGAAACTGTCAAGTTTTATCGAACCATATCAATGCCAATTGATGCAAATCCTTAAAGTATTAGTATTTTGTCTGTTAAAAACAAAATATTTCATTGCAACGAAAAATGAAATTTGCTTATTTAGATCTAAAAATGTTTTTAACAATTTCAAAATTGGAAACCATACAACAACACCTATAAGCATTTGAGATGCATTAAACTCATATCTGTTGAAAACATTTATTGGTCTCTAAAGTCATCTGGTAACCCAGAGACTCAACAAATTGAAAAAATACTAAAAAACACAACACCTCCCAAATGCATAGAAATGTGCCCTGGTTCTTTATTTATCAATTGAAAATTGAGAGGGATACATAATTTATCAAAGATGTTTTCCATTAACAACCTTGCATTTTTTACTCAGGCTGTAAAAGCAATGCTAATTGAGTATCTATTATAGCATAAAAACCATTTGTAATAAAGGTTCCAGTAAATGCTTTTAATAGTAGTTTTTAAAACAAATTCAGATGATGTCAATAGATTTTCCCCAATTTACAGGAACATGTCTGGAAGAATGTAAGAAAAATGAAGTTTGTGTGAAAGAAAAAGGAACTGATAAATCAGTGTGTTTGGCTAGACACATAGTAAGAGACAGGTGAGTCTTGGTCCCCTGTCACGGTGTGAGGTACAAATACACCTGAACAGGTACATCAATAAGAGGTACACTGTATGCATTAGAATCACTTTATTCCTGTATTTCCTGGCCAATATATCTAATGTCATTAAGTTTGTTGTACATGGTGTATAATTTTGAATTAATGTGTGTCATTCTGTAACATTATTGGATAAGATGTAACTAGATAGGGTAGCACCTTACGAGGAATGGACTTGAAGTACAGATGTTAAAGCTAACTGAGAAGGTTCCATGTAATCATGCCTCTCTCTCCTGAATGTGGTGTAACTTGATCTGTGTCAGTTAGAAGCTCGTCTCTTGTCTGTCACCTGGGGCTACATTTCACTAGAAACCCTACCTGATGTTAACCCAGTTTAAGTCACGTTAATGTAAAAGAAATAACATGCTGATATTATCTTCCTTCTTAACTAAACAAAGTAAGAAGAAAATGAAGTTTATTCATGAACCACATACAACTTCAGAATGCACTTCTATTATTATGGCATTTAGAACATTGTTTACCTAGCAGGCTTGCTGATGGTACATGTATAATGGCGTGGTTGACTTCACTTGATATTGGATTGGAAACTTTAAAAAAAAACCACAACCTTTCACAATTGTCATAAAAAAGTTTAAGATTCTAGGGTTTACATGTACTTAATGATGCAGATTTATTTGTAGGTAGTAAAACTGATTTATTTATTTGTCAATACTTTTGCTATTGCAGTCGAAGACTATTGCGCAAGAGCCGCCGCTTAGGTAGAAGAAACTTCCAGCATGGCAAACATGCCAGATTCAATAAGAGACATCATTTCCAGGAGAGGCTAAGCAAGCACCAAAAGCATGGACTGGATTATTATGAAAAGAAAGCACTGGAGTTCTCAAAATATCAAGATAAAATAAATATTTTGAAGAACAAGCATGGCATGGTTCACAAACGAAGGAATCCAGTATGTTGATGTATATTTTATGTTTTAATTATAGTGCCATTTTGATTTGTAAAGGTGATATACTGAGATTAATTTGGACTGTAAAAAAGTGACAAGTCAGTAATGGTTAAAGACATAAACAGTATCTGTAAAAATTTGACTAATAGACAATCGATTTTCCAAAAGTAGGGAGTTTTTGATGATTTTTTAAACAAAAGAAAATTTTAATCAACTTCTATATATGGCTTTAAAAGATTTAAAATAAAAAATTTAGGAAGAAAACTAAAATGCTATTTATTTCCAATGGTTCCTGACTTGTATGTTTTTAGAATTAATTGCTTCTAGTAATGGCATTTCCATTTTGAATTAAGAAAAGCTTATTGCACTGAATATCTGGAAGCTGCATACATGTATGATTTATCTGATGAATGTATTCAATATCTTTTGCATAGTAGATTTTATTAAGGTATTAAAAGTTTCACATGAGAAATGACTTTTATTTTTTTTAACAGGGAAAGGTCTCCAAAGACAGGATCCTGTTAGAAAAGATGGAGGATGCCAAGGTGAATGGGGTACTTTAGAGTTATAGGAGTTAGTGATCTTGCGTGTATCTGATAAAGCTTTTTAGGTTACCTGAGTCACTCAGGTGACTTATTGCTATTTGTTTTTGTCCGTCATCGTTCGTCAGTCGTAAACTTTTGAACGTTTTAAGCCTCTTCTCTGGAACCACTGAACCAATTTCAACTTTTGCATATAGCATCTTTGGGTGAAGGGGATTCAAAATTTGAAATTCATTGCTTCTGCCCTCCAAGGGCCTGAGAGGTGGGGCCAAGACCATCAAACCATAAAAATGAATGCAATCTTAAACAAAGTACTGATGGGAGTTGATTTTATCGATTGTTATTTATTTTAAAATCAACGATATGTTATTTTGCATGGCAATTAAATTCCTATAAGTATTTGAATTACGCACATATGAATCCTACAAGAATTTCGTGAAAATCCATTATCAATCATGTTGTGTAATATTCAAAGAATTATTCCATCAAACTATGTATTAGTTATGGAAATAGTTATGAGAAATTGTATGGATCCAAGCAAAATTGAACTCTACTCTCGTTCAACCAGACTCTCAGCTGTATCGTTAATCTCCGACAAGCAAGAGAGACTTTATGCTTGTCGGAGATTTACGGAGACAGCCGAACGTCTGGTTGAACGAGACTATATTGAACTCTGGCGTAGGAATACATAAAATGTACGACTTCAAAAAATATCTAAATTGTTCGTACCATTTAAAGTCTGACTATTTTACAAGGTATCTATAAATGAGTTTCCTTGAAGAACAATGCTTAAGAACTCATTACATCGAATTTATTGATTAGAACTAAACGTTGTCAGCGGTGTTAATTTGTGCTTAGGTCCAAACACTGTTTCACTTTCGGTTTGCCTGAGTAACTGCATAGGAGAGTTGATTTAAATCAACTCCCAAAAAGATTTACTCTTTCCTCCTTGACATCATACAGTCAACTGCTGACATGATTGTAATAAGCATTAAGCTATCTACCAACATTGTGATATTCATGGCACTTGGGTCAGGGGTTCTGGCAAAAGGTAGGGGCTCTAAAGATTGTATTGTGAAAATGCATTAATTTATTAATGCATTAGAAGTATGTAAATTACAATCATGTTTAGTTTATGTATTTCGATACATTTAAATTTTGTGAAAGATTGCATTTACATAAATTGTATCTGAAGGTATGTATAACATAATTAGCAATGGATTTTATCGTTTCAGGAATTGATGAAACACATGGCTCCTAAACCAGCCTCTGAATCAGGTAAAATGGATTCCAATCATTTTGTCCATCCCTCAACACTGTAATATATTAATATCTTAAAATATTCTATTCTGACTGGCCCACTTTTGATTGCCTTAACATAATTACATGTATCTATTTTGTAGGACATATGATTAATAATGTTTAAATATATCTCACATGCAGTCACATCTATATGTTCTTGATGTTGTATCAAAACTGTGCAAATTAATGGCATTTTGAAAATTATTTCACTAAGATTTATATCATAAAGCATACACTCTGTAGGTAAAACATTAATTTCATTAATTTAATAAAACCTACATTTAATCATATATATGTACATTGTACATGTGATGGCTTCTTCATGAGTTTTTTCTGTATATTTTTATTGTAAAGATTGTAAGTGGATTACGAATGTTGTTGATTTATTTAGTTTGTGACAAGAAGGACCTAGAAAAGATGGCTGTTCGCCTCCAGGGCTGGTTTGTAACACTTCATGAGAAGCACCATGAGGAGAAGGTCCACGGCCATGTCTCAAAGAGAAGTGTGAGCGAACCTCAAAAAGGTGGGTACAAAACTCAGTAAAGTGAGGAGTTGATGTACCTTGTTGTTTGGGGAATTAACTGTCATTTCCAAATGTTTGTTTAAATGATAAATCATCAAATAATTGAATTAAAGTGGCATAAATTGTAAAACCTCTAATGTTGTTTTGGCTGTAATAAACTGATGTGGCTAAAATGATCAGCATACCTTTTTCAAGGAAATTATCATTATAAGTCAAAATGAGAGACACATTTAAATTTGTAATATTTTCTTTCCTCTGCATTGAAAAGAACATGTTTTGATAACAAGTGCTCTTCTTGAATTTGTAGATGGAAAGTGTCACTGTGTCAAGTCAGTGATGTGGCAGTTCCATCAGCTGGACAAGAACCAAGACCATCACCTGGACAAACACGAGATGGCAGTGATGGAGAACAACCAGAAGGAAGCTTGTATGAGGCCATTCCTCAACTCATGTGACACGGACGCCGACTCACATCTCAGTAAACAGGAGTGGTGCTGCTGCTTCCAGGCTGAGGCCCCGTGTGACCTCGCCCAGAAAGAGGCCAGGGAAGGGAAACTCCTGGGCGCCACAATGCCAAGGTGCACTGTGGAAGGCTACTTCAAGAGGATGCAGTGTAATTCTAGCACAGGATTCTGCTGGTGTGCGGACTTCAATGGAAACGAGATCAGAGGGACACGGATGTCCATGAAGAAGGGGGAGCCTAACTGTGGTAGGTCAGGGCTGGACCAGTGATCAGCTGTTTGTAAATGTACCGATACTGATATTATGTTAGTGATTGAACAGTATAATAATAATAATCTATGATAAGAAAGATATATATTTCAATATGAGCATCATACCTATACCATTATGACATGTTGATCAATGATAAAATGTGATGAAATTGTTCGCAATTCAATTTTAAATTCATGATTAACATCACTGAAACAAAGTTAAGAATGTTAATGCGATCAATTGTAGAAAATATACCGGTAAATAACCTTTTAACATTTAAATACACTTGATGATTAACTACAAGAGTACAGCTATTCTTTCAATTGAACAGCATTTATATCTAAGTGTACATTTTTGTTTTACTTAATGTAAATTTTTCTATTTTCAATTACAGTATTATCTACATGGTTGATGTACATTTATGTCTATGACCTATTTTATTTATAGGGAAGTTTGATGCCCTTGGACGTGCCAAGACTACAATGAAGATGAACTGATTCTGCCGCTCCTAAACAATTCATTGCTGAAATTGTCTACAATATATTAGTATATTATTTAAAACAATGCTGTTCTATTTTTGGCTTAAAAGTAGTTGAAAAGAATTTCTATGCAACAATATTTGAATGGTGTTCAAAGATTTTATGATCAAAGAAATATATACAAATGTATTTTTACTATATTGATTCCAATTTTATCTCCTTTGTATCTATATATATGTACAAACATTTATTATGATGTTTTGATTTTATTTTGTATTTGATATTACCAGAAACTACCGTATATCTATCTATATATCTAGGTTTGGAAAGCATTTTAAGAAAACTTTTTGAGAGCCATTTTGCTGCTCTTTTGAACTTGGCCCACCGTATTGCCTTTGTAACGTCTCTTAGCATTTGATATGTCACATTTGACCCAGCTTGTACTTGCCTTTAATAGTGTTAAGTCAATAGATGTACACCTGTAGTTATTACTACTTTTCATTTACATATGCAGGATTCTATGTACATGTATGTGTCAGTCTTTTGTGTATACACTCCACCAATGGTTGTTTATGTGTTGGACATTTTTGATTGGTTGTGAAATTTTTATTGTTTTAGATTTATACTCCCATATACAATTTTTGTGAACTTTTTTTAAAAATCTGAACATTGATACTTTTTTATCTCATGAGATAGTAATTTATCTCAAGACAGTAACAATGTGGATAAGAGCATTTTTTTGTATGAATCTTTCATCAAACTGAATGTGGAAGCTAAACATTCAAGAAATGACATTCTTGTTAAATATTTGTACATTATAAAACCATCTTTTATGTGACCTTTTTTAAAGTAAAACTTTATTTTGATTTAAACACAAACAAAACAACGAAAAAAACAGTGTTTCACTTTTGCTCAAAGTTTGCTTGTATTTAAAACTGCTTGCCTTCTATTGATTAAATTATAGCATTCCAGGCTGTGTTTTAGTTGGTCCTCTATGCTTAGTATCTAAACTGAACACTTATGATATTAAAAGGATGGCATCAACCTGTCTGTACCCTGTACATACTTGTTTCAAATTAATGCTGTACAAGTTCCAATGGAATGAATTGTCTTGCATATGGTTTAACAATTTCTGCCTTTTGCACCATATTGTATCGGAAGAAGTTGAGCATCTTTTCTTAGCTTATGGAATTTTTGTTGTGCTTGGCCCACATACAGTGACTATTATAAATAATTTATACATACTATTTGTAGAAATGTTCCTTAGTTATCTTGAAATACTGTGGATTCATTTAAATTCGTGGATGTCGATTTTTCGTGGATTGGGGGATTTTTATTTATTCATGGGGATGTAATTTCGTGGATGTGTCAGTTTTTAGTGTCAGTAAGGTAACTTACTCTTTCAAAATTTGTTTTCATCGAGGATGTAAATTCTTGGGGAAGGGTTACCAACGAATACCACGAAAATTGAGCCACCACAAATTTTAATGATTCCACAGTATTTAGTTTGTGAAAAACCACCATAAAGTCATGTCCTCACATACTATGCCTTCAGAATACCTGTAACAACTTCACACAACATGCCATTGGATTATCTTGCTACACATCAAGAGCTGTTGTGCTAACAAAGCTTCATGAAACTCGCCATCTCCCACATGCAATCCAGCCAACACAACTTCAAACTATGTGCCTTAGCATTAGCACAACTTCACCTATCTAGTTGTTCTTGAAAACATTACACGTCTCAAACATGCTATTCTTTGTGGCATTTTCGTGATGCTTTGTTGGATGGTGGTGAGTTGTGCGAGACCTTCATGGTAAGTTTTGTGAAGTACTGTTGGTAGTTGGGTTAGCGTTTTGTAATAGTGTGATAGCCAATCTGTTTTGATACTCGAGAGCGGTAGCGTATCAGAACAGCTGATTTTAATCGGATCGTGTGACAGTATGTTATAAAGTTGTGTTGCAGCGATGGCGTGTTATTTTAGGTTGTGCAAGGTATGTAAAGTTGTATAAACATAAAGGCATGTTTTATGACAATGCAAAGGAGTGTGATTTTCCCCCAAGGCCCTATTTTAAGTCATAGCTAATTGCTTTATACACTTATTCATGCATGTCACTCATCCCCCGGTTTAAGTTCTTATTGGCAATATCTTACAACCATTATAATAACAATGCCAGTTGGCTTAAAAGTGAAAGACTGAAATTTTGGTAAGTTAATAAAAGTTATACCATACGTCCTTGAAAATGTTGAACCCCATATAGTTCAAAATATGTTCAAAACTCAGATTAACAGCTGATTAAAGGTATCTTCAGAAAATATTAATTCTCATATAGGCAAAGCTTTGCTGAAACAAGAGAGTGTAAAGAAAATTACTTTAAAATATAACTTATCAGAACTGTCAATCTAAGCACGTTTCTAGTTTCAGTTTCGACTCACTCACGTGACAAGTGTTTTGAGTGCAATATCACGTGATGTAAATATGGCTGACGATCAACACGAAGAGAATCAAGAAATCGAAGAAGATGATGTCCCTAGGCCTGTTTTTGACGATGGAATGGTAAGATTTGTTTATTTTGCTTCTGTGTTGGACTAATTTAAATTTTGATCGTGTGTACTGAAACCAGTCGTTTGATGCAAGATGCAATCATAGTCTGAATAGTAGACCCATTTTCACACATTTTGTCTTTAGAATCTACAGACTGTAAAGATGTATGATTTCGATAATTCTAGAAAGGCTAGAGTCATAGCAGACATCATTCTCATCAGCCTGATTCACTGTAATTCACATTTTACAACATCTTTTAACAGTTCTAATGTTATTTTGCTTTATGCCATAGTTTTAACAATACATGTAATGTTATTCTCTTTTGAGAAGTGGACAGGCATAGTCTACATCCATGGACAGGCATAGTCTACATCCATGTGGATGTAGGCTATGCTTGTCCACTTCTCAAAAGAGAATAAATAATACCACAGCTAAATTTACTAGTATATTAATTAATTCACTGAATGTCATTTATTAGAACTTTGACGCACCAGGTCTTATATACTATAGTATGTCCCAAGTAATTGTTTTCATCACTTTTTGATGATTTTTAATTAAGATAAACATACCTGTCATTGGAGTACAATTCAGATTGATAAAAGTGAAGAAATTCAAAATTTCTTTGTTGATGTATTATCTGTTTTTACCTGGAGAATTTTACAGGAATCAAAACAAACATCATAATACGGAGATTCTAAATGGGAAATTTTTACATCTTTTCTTCATTCTTCAAGTACTCTAGACACATCACACAATTTTTCATTGTTATCATTTTGGATACTTTCATGTCTTTTGCAATGCAAAATCCGCGTAGACTTTTTATTTTGGACTGTGTAATTAAACCTGAAGCGGTAGAGGGGGTGTTTCAAAACAGATAACCTGGTCTTTTTTCATTCTAATTTATGAATGTTTTTAGTTTGGGTGCAAAGGTAGTTATGGTTATCAAGATATTACACAAAAACTGGTGGAAGCAAAAACTTATGACAGAGTATATTAGTATATACATCCTGGACACACTGTACATATTTACCATAATTTGATATCATGATACAAATTACAAACGAGCAGTACTGAATGCTATGCACTCTTCTTTTTAATCTCAATCTTTGAACATGGAATTACCGTAGTTTATATATATGTTTATGAGTCATAAAAATTCTTTTGCTTGTTGCAATTCAAAAATGTTTTACATCTGTAATATGCCTCTAAATTATGTTCAAATACTGAGTATAGAATACATGCAGCCAACTTGAATTAACATTTTGGTCTTTGTATGAACAGCTTTCACTGGCTGGACAGGATCTTACGAAAATCCCTGTGGAAGCTGTCAATGAATTTGCTGAGAAAACAAAAAGATTAGATCTGAGTTTTAATTGTTTAAGGTAAGTACAATTGAATACAATAAGAATTATCTTCATCAGTCCTCAGGTAAATAAGTTGTCACAAATTAAGAATATACATGTACATGTAGTTTGATGTACATGCGTGTATAACCCTTTTCTCAGATTCAACATTATGACAAGATCTGATTGAAATTTAAATTAAAATGTAATTGCTATTCGTATTCTATTTTTAGTGTAATCAAATAATATTTGGCAGAAATTGACTTTCTTAAAAAAAAAAAAGATTATAAATTGAATACATGTATAACATTCCAAACAGTTACTGTTAAATCCTCTTACGCAAGTACTAAATTCCACGATTCCGCTGTTTTGTATTAAATCGTGAGAATATAAAATCGCGATCACTGATTTTTTGTTATAATTTCCTATAGTTCAAAACTGTCTGAAGAATAAAAGCGAGACTTTAAAATCTGCGAAGGTTACTTCTCACAATTTTACGTGGAAATGAATTCCTCACGTCTAATTAAGAATCTACAGTAATTTGTTAGAAAGCCAATTTCTGCCAATTTAAAATGTTGTTTTTGATACCGTAATTAAGAACGTTTTATTCACTTTTAAATACAATGTATAACCTAAATAAAGTGCTAAATTAGCACTATTCCAATTCATTAGTAATGGTGAATGACATTAGTGTTGTAATAAATTTAGTAGAAGATTATTTATGCCAATAACGCTCAGCCTAAATAGAATGATGTACATTGCACTTACATTATTTTACAGAGATATAACTGATGATAGATAATTTTAAAAAATGGAAGCATTTAATTTTTCTTTAATTTGTACCTTGGGACTTACTGTATGCAATATATTGTAAACCAACTTTTCTTTGTGAGGATTTTATGTTGTGATTAATCGATGTTAAACTTGTCTGCAGCTACGGTAATTAATTTTTCAAGACAAAACCTTATGTTGATACTGGTATTATTAAACAGAAAAGAGGGACATTAAGCATCATGTTTGTGGCAAGGAATTTTGTGACAACAATTTTTATGAATTTTTCTTGCAAGCAAATTATAGTTGGTTTTCAGCATAAATATGCTATGCTGTTAATATATACTGCAAGTTCAATTTGTTGAATTGATTGTTCAAGATAAAATGAGCAAGACTTGTTTGTGCAGCTTTTTCTCGATCTTCATGCAACGCATGAACATCTTTGATTTGTTTAAATATATAGGTCCTATAGGCTAGGTCCACGATGTTTATTTAAATCTTGTATTTATTTAAAAGTATTTTCGTAACACAAAATGTCTTTTTGATAATAACAATGACCGGTACAAGCTATTTTTTTTCTTAACTGTATGGAAGATGATGCCTTTTATATATTATATATTTTGTTGTAATGTTAGCATTAATTCAAGAAAACTAACCATTTTCTGGAGGTTGGACTAATTACGTTGATGGTTTATAAATACATTGTTTTGTAGATCTTTGGATGGACTTGAGAAGTTTTCACAGCTAGAGGAACTTGTCCTAGACAACAATGCCCTAGATGATGACATAAAGTTTCCAATGCTCAAAAACCTTCACACTGTTACTTTAAATAAAAATAGAGTATCCTTTTTGTTGATTTGAACAAACTAAATTGCTCAAATTTTTAGATGATCTTTATAGATTTTCATTTGATTTGTGAATAACAGTTCTAATTAATACTATACACAATGATTAAGATGTGTACAAACATATAAAGCCAAAACCAACTCTCTCTCTCTCTCTCTCTCTCTCTCTCTCTCTCTCTCTCTCTCTCTCTCTCTCTCATTTCGACATCATTACTGATCAATTTTTTGTTAGTAAGTATTGCAAAAATGTGCATCCTTTGATGATGTGATTTTGAACACTGCTTGTAAATGTGCACTTACAAGTACACAATGTTAATCGGCTTTCATTTGGTGATGGATGTGATTTTGAACTTGATCCTCCTTGTAATGTTGACATTTCTCATACTTCTTCCTTAAACACCGCTCAGATAACAAATCTTGATCAGCTTCTGAATAACATCTCTAAAAATCTTCCAAGTTTGACATATTTAAGCATGCTAAGTAATGAAGCATGCCCCAATCAGCTGTCAAGTCTGGATAAAGACGAAGAGGATTACCAGAGATATAGGTAATGTGGTCTTGCCATACATATAGATAAATTAATCTTAAAAGATATAGGTAGTGTGTTTGTTCTTACCCAAGATACAGGTATTGCATTTGTTCTTACCTGAGATACAAAAGGTGCATTTGTTCTTACCCGAGATACTTGTGGCATGTTTTTTCTTAACTGAGATGCAGGTAACCTGTTTAGTCATATCTAAAATACAGGAAGTGTGATTGTTTTTACCTGAGATACAGTTAGCGTGTTTTTCCTACATGAGACACAGGTATAGTTTGTTCTTACCTGAGATACAGGTAGTGCATTTGTTTTTACTCAAGATACAGGTAGTGTGTTCATTCTTACATGAGATACAAGTAGAGTGTAATTACATGAGATACAGGTAGTGCATTTGTTATTACCCAAGTAATACAGGTAGTTTGTTTGTTCTTTATTAGTTATAGGAATGCTTTAACTAAGGTGCTTTTTACACATGTTTACCATTGTTTCTGCCATTTTAGTACATTTTACACATGTACACTTATATAAGCTAGCTAAAACATGTAAGTACGTTGTACCGTATAATATCATATACATGTATCAAGTTGTCTACTGGTGATAGTTCTTGTGTAAAATTGAGAGGAAACAACTTGGCTTTGTACTTAAACAAAGAAAGTTGGCCATTGAAAGTTAACAAAGAAACAATAATGTAATTATTTGTTAAAGCAATATATGAACTGAGCACTGTATACATGCATGGTTGTTATAATTCTACACATGAATTTAACCTTAAATAAGACTGAATCTGCATGAACATATTGCATTTCATTACATGTTTGGAATATCAAATATTACATAATTATTTACAAGATAACTATGATTTAATTTTACATGAATCAGAGCCCATAAATAGGTTTCTCCACACTAAGGACTATTATTACATGTATTTGATAAGACCATTAACATGTATCTGCCCTTACATATCTTGATAAGATATATAAACACTATACCTCTATGTACTGGCTATTACAACAATCTGGATAATAATTACCACTGCTCAGTATGAATTAATTGTTCATCTAAGACATCAGTAAAAGGGGTCATTTCCTGCAATTTTTCAAATAGATTTTTTTTTAAATAGTCTTTTTTCCCATCTCTTATAAGGTCTTAATTTGGAAAGATATCGAGCAAGTCTACTCAAGTACCATATTTGTGTGTAACTGTTCATATTACTGTGGTTTCATTAATTTTCGTGGGTACCAATTTTCGTGGATTTTCTGAAAACCACAGTTTCAAGGATACGTAAATTCGTGGCCAATGATCCTATCAAATCAAAATGTTAGTTGAAATCGAACTTCAATGAACATTTAATTTCGAGGATCAACTTAACATTGAAATCCATGAAAATTGGTATTCAACGAATATTGATGAAACCACAGTATTTGACTTACAGTACCGGTAAATACTGGTAGGTAAGCAAACATGTACTCAATCTTAATTTTTTTTAAAAATGAAGGGAAACATTTTCTCCAAATATCATTAATGTGAAATAATAAATATACAGCATATGGTCCTTTATATATTATTTATAAAACCTCATGCAATTTTTTTCTATCTTTGAAGTTATAAATCACAACAATTTTTCAATAAAACTTTTCTCACAAATATTGCAGCTCATTCATGTGTTGTTTAAACTGTACTCTGGAAGAAAATTAACCCAACTGTGAATATATAATATCTTAATGCTATAATGTAAAAGCTTGTTTGTGTGTTTATGGCAGGTATTACGTTTTGTTCCAATTGCCTGGACTAAAGTTCCTAGATTCCACAAGTGTAAAAGATGAGGAACTAGCAGAGGCAAGAAGAGTTGGACCATTTATGCAGGTCATCAAGGTCAGGGAGGAAGAGGTAAGAGGTCCTGTCTAAGAACTGATGTAAAACAGGAAGAGGTAAAAGGTCCTATCATATAACTAATTTCAGTGAGATAGAGCTAGGTTATAGGTCCTGTCATAGAAATGATCTCAAGGTAGAAGAGGTGAGAGGTCCTGTTTAGGAACTGATGTAAAAGAGAAAGGTTTGAGGTCAAATCTAAAAATGATAAAAAAAGAGGAGGAGGTTAAAGGTCCTATCTTAGATCTGATGTGAAAAAGGAATAGTTAAGATGTATCTTCAAATTGATTTGGAAGAGGTAAGAGATCCTATCTAAGAACTGATGTATACATAAGAGGCAGAGATTAGAGGTCCTATCTTAGATCTGATGTAAGGTGGAAGAGGTTAGAGGTCCTACCTTAGACCTGAAAAGAATATGAGAAAAGAGTTCCTATCTTAGAACTGATGTGGAAGAGGTTAGAGGTTCTGTCTAAGAATAGATGTGAAAATAGAAGAGGTAAGAGGTTCTGTTTTTAATCTGATGTAAAAGTAGAAGAGATTAAAGGTTAGAGGTCCTATCTTATAAGTGATGTAAAAGAGGATGAGGAAACTCTGGTACTATCTTAGAAGTGATGTAAAAAATGATGAGGAAAGAGGTCCTATCTTAGAAGTGATGTAAAAGAGGATGAGGAAAGAGGTTCTATCTAAGTAGTGATATAAAAGAGGATGAGGAAAGAGGTCCTATTTTAGAAGTGATGTAAAAGAGGATGAGGAAAGAGGTCCTATTTTGGAAGTGATGATCATCACCATCATGTAAAAGAGGATGAGAAAAGAGGTCCTTTTTAGAACCAATGTAAAAGAGGAAGAGGAAAGAGGTCCTATTTAAGAACTAATGATAAGGAGGAAGAGGTAAGAGGTCCTATCTTAGAACTGATGTCAGGGAGGAAGAGGTAAGATATCCTGTCTTAGAACTGATTTCATAGAAGAGGTAAGGGGTCCTGTTTAAGAACTGATGATAAGGAGGAGGATGTTATAAGTCATATCTTAGAACTAGTGTAAAGGAGAAAGAGGTAAGAGGTTCTGACTGATAACTCATATTTTTATGCCCCCCCTTCGAAGAAGGGAGGGCATATTGCTTTGCTGCTGTCTGTTGGTCTGTCGGTCGGTCCACCAACTGTTTCCACTCATTTTCTTCGCAGGGGATGAACATATTGAAATGAAATTTGGTATACAGGTTTATCATGATAATCAATATTGGATATGATCGAGCAATTTTCGACAGGGTTATGGCTCTTGGACGTAGAAAAATTCCAGTTATTTGCAGTTTCCACTCATTTTCTTCGCAGAGGATGCACGTATTGATATAAAATTTAGTATACAGGTTTATCTTAATAATATCGAGGTCAATTTGATTTTGGGTATGATAGAGCAATTTTCGACAGAGTTATGCCCCTTGGACTTAGAAAAATTTCAAATATTTGCAGTTTTCGTTCATTTTCTTTGTGGATGATTCCAAGGGAGGGGGCATACGTATTTCACAAACATCTCTTGTTATGATTTCTTATTTTAAAAGAAATCATAAATGCTAATATGTACACTTCTAGAATGTAGTGGAAATTCTGTAAATGTATGTTTCACCTGTAGATTGTTCCTGTTTATTGAATTACCTTATTTACAGGCAGCAATCAAATGATTCAAAAGCAGTTCCAAGAAAGTGTTAATTTTCATCTGGAATTTATGACAGATTAACAATTATCTTTACAGATAGAACATAAAGAAGAAGGAAACGATACAGAACCATCAGCATTCACACCTCTTCCAAATTCCACCAAAAGTCTGGAGAAACCAGTTGGTGGGTCTCTCTCTCTCTCTCTCTCTCTCTCTCTCTCTCTCTCTCTCTCTCTCTCTCTCTCTCTCTTTTATGCTCACATGTACATCATGTTTAACCACCATATTTTGTTTATTTTCCATAGCATCATTTGGCAAGAGTAAATATATCTATTATGGAAAGCACTCAGAAGGGAATAGATTCATCAGAAACAAAGACTTGTGAAATTACCTTTATCAAAGACAAGGACAATTCCAATATTACATTTTAAAAAATAATCACCGACCCTTGGTTGACAGTATTTTCACATCATCCAATGTGATTCAGAGAGCATCTTGAAAAATCATAACAAGAATGAAATAAGAAAGACTTGATAATTTGTCATTACATTTACTTACCAGTAAATACGATAGAAAACGGCAAAATATGTTCAATCCCATTACTCGTACATCAAGGAATATGTAAGATGATTAAAAAAAAACAAAGATTCTAAATTTTCCAAATGCATAATGGAATTTGTGTTGTATATGGGTTGTTCATATTATTTGCATATACTCTTGATTATACATGTACTTGATTACTACTACAAATTTAGTTACTCTATTGGGTTTTTTTTTAAGGGAAGGGGGGGAATTCCCAAGGCTCCTGTTAGTTTTTGGTCTTCAACTTACCATATGTTTGTAGTATCTTTAAATTGTACAAAGATTTAAAGATCACTGAGTAAGAATAATGTTCATATGTATTTGGTCTTTATGAGTGGAAATAATGAATGAATAGAGAGCCTTTTAAGTAACAGTATATGTGATTATCAAATGCACCAATATCTGTACATTCAACATAAATAGTGAGTAGGACTCTCGGTCTTGGTTAACACCACAGTGAAGGCGATCTACTTCATCATCTGTGTAAACTAAAGAATTGTGTAAATACAGTTACTGTGTAACACTCAGATGTTTTACATTCTAGAATGAGTAGTGGTTGATCCGCACTTATGATTTGTACAACTGGTTGTTCAGCTAGTATAAATTTTTTTTAAAAATACTTGTAAATATATTGATGTGTTACAAGTTGTCCACATGTCAAATGAAATAAAGATACAGATGGAGTATGTTTCTCTTTGTTTTCTTAAAGGTGTGTTGTTATATACCTCATTAAAATATTTCTATTTTTTAAACATGTCATCTGATTGAACAAGACAGTCACACGATAGGCCATGTCAACTGATTGATCTAGACAGTCACATGATTGGTTATGTCAACTGATTGATCTAGACAGTCACATGATAGGTCATGTCAACTGATTGATCTAGACAGTCACATGATAGGCCGTGTCATCTGATTGATCTAGACAGTCACATGATAGGTCATGTCAACTGATTGATCTAGACAGTCACATGATAGGTCATGTCAACTGATTGATCTAGACAGTCACATGATAGGTCATGTCAACTGATTGATCTAGACAGTCACATGATAAGCCATGTCAACTGATTGATCTAGACAGTCACATGATAGGTCATGTCAACTGATTGATCTAGACAGTCACATGATAGGTCATGTCAACTGATTGATCTAGACAGTCACATGATAGGTCATGTCAACTGATTGATGTAGACAGTCACATGATAGAGCATGTCATCTGATTGATCTAGACAGTCACATGATAGTTGATGTCAACTGATTGATCTAGACAGTCACATGATAGAGCATGTCATCTCTGACTGATCTAGAGAGTCACATGATATCCCATGTCATCTGATTGATTTAGACAGTCACATGATATGTCAACTGATTGATCTAGACAGTCACATGGTAGGCCGTGTCATCTGATTGATATAGACAATCACATGATTAGCCATGTCATCTGATTGATCTAGACAGTCACATGATAGGTTATGTCGTCTGATTGATCTAGACAGTCACATGGTAGGCGGTGTCATCTGATTGATATAGACAATCACATGATTAGCCATGTCATCTGATTGATCTAGACAGTCACATGATAGGTTATGTCGTCTGATTGATCTAGACAGTCACATGGTAGGTTATGTCAACTGATTGATCTAGACAGTCACATGGTAGGCCGTCAACTGATTGATCTAGACAGTCACATGATAGGTTATGTCAACTGATTGATCTAGACAGTCACAAGATAGGTTATGTCAACTGATTGATCTAGACAGTCATATGATTGGTTATATTAACTGATTGATCTAGACAGTCACATGGTAGGCCGTGTCATCTGATTGATCGAGACAGTCACATGATAGGTCACGTCATCTGATTGATCTAGACAATCATGTTAATGACTCAGGTGCCCTAATAATATTCAATTTCCCACATCCAGGAAATTCTGCACTGCAGAAATTTATTTATGTACCATCTAAAAACTTTGGCTACAAGAAATATTTATTTTATTATTTAATCGCTCATCCGCTCTTGCCTTTTTTCAATGGATGTCTGACAAACAAGAAATTATATTGGTGTTAACTATTGCTGGCAAAGAAAAATCCAAATACTTTAGGTCATTGTATAATGGGAGATAAATGTAATTTGAAAATAGCCAAGACCATCCAGCCGTTTGATTAAAGGATATATAACACAAGTAAATAGTGACTTGGAACATGGTACAGTATGTTTTCATACAGATTACATACATGTGACAAGACACAGAAGGACTAAGGTACATTTATTGTGTTTTCATTTAGTTTATATGTGTGTGTAAATAGACAAGGAAGAGTATATTCACATGCTGTATATCTTAATGCATTTACTGGTTAAGACTTGATATGGAATATGACTTAATTCCAGGTACATACAAACTGTTTCTCGAAAGAACGTAGCATTGCATGTTTTTATACAGATTAGTCATGTATATCCCTGTCAATGGCCATTTAGAAGCAGTGTGGCATTGTGTGTCTCCATTCAGGTGATATCCTTATACATGTATAAAAATCATAAATAATATTGTGACGGTCAGACCAGTTCGAAAACCAGGACCAGATAGCTCAGTTGGTAGAGCACCTGTCTAGAGATTCAGGGGGCCCAGGTTCGAATCCTGGTTTGGTCCGTCATTTTTGTTCCTATCCCGTTACACTAAATACAGGTAGATATCACCACAAAAAGTGTTACTGCCCTGCAAGTTTTCATACCGATAACATACATTTTAATGAAGACTTCTGTATATAGGGTTATTTTCAACCATTTTCACTCACAAATGATTTCGCCAGTCTTAATTTGTCCCAACAAAGTTGTGTTTAAGAGATAATATTTGAGACATTGGAGTTCCCCTAATTTAAAATTTGCCTGCTAACAACTTAGGTAAAAGGGACAAAAATAAAATCGGGCAAATATTTCCCTGTATACAGTATGTAGATGTAAATCAAAAGGAATTTGGCACTGTACATCTCTATACCAGCAAATAGAGACTTACATGTAGATGATAAGGTTATAAAAAATATACATAGAAAACAAAAATCAACTGAGGGTTTCTATGTTTATATCTGTATTTTTTCTACAAGGCATATCTATGAACAAATGTTCTGAACTTAACATGAAGAAATACAACATTCATAAGCACACAAACACTGTAATGTAACAACAAACCTGATGCACTATTACATGTTTAGCATTATTTTATGGTAACCAGTGTCAAGGTCAGAGATCCATTGATTCACTGACAATATTGTGAACAATGTTCCGCAGCTGTTTCCATACGAATTATAGAAAAGCAACAAGTACATGAGCAGACATGAGAACTATAAATTGTAAAAATACTTTTATCCTTGATGTTTAAGCTGCCTTTTATATACAGTGTTTCTCTGTAAATGTAGAATAATGAATTAAGAACAATACAGGTATAGATCTGCACATGGTGATTTCCCATGCAACAGGCTCAATAAGGTATGCATACATGTACATGAATATCAAAGCAAAAAGTAATCAAAACTTAGCCCTAAATCATATTGCACAGTTACCTTAGACAACTGATGATTTAAAGCATTCAAGTAAAACTTATCAAAACAATATGTTCCACATATTCTCACAACAAAATATCTATATGTACAATTAATCTAATGAAATATGTTAATTAACAAAACCCACAGCTTATATAGGGATAACTGTCATTAGAGTTTTTAACAAATGCACCAATGACTAACAATTTACTGGCTCCAGTGAAAAATCAGTTATTCTATCTCTGATTTTCAACATCAACTACTACTCAAGCATAATTTGGGATGGATAGGAAGGTTTGGAAAAATCATCTAAAATACCATGAGGTTTTTTTTAACAAACACATAACCAGTATACTTGCACCTGAAGCATGTACCTGGTAAAATACTCTCCAACTCATTATAATTGATATGGAAGCGTATTGAAGTTATTCAGCATTATAATTTTTACTTTTTTGGCTTTCTTTCGAAGAAAAATTCTTATGCAACACAAATAAGTACATGTCTCATAAAATGCATGTACTCACATAGTTATTAAAGTCCAAGCCACCCTGTGGCCTTTTATAAAATTCACAACAAAAGCAACATAACAAATAAAATAAGTTTTCTTTAACAATGAAATTGTTTGAACTGTCAACAACATCTGTTGTTGATAAAGATTCCCCACATCCTGTCTCTAGAAAGAGACAATTTTACAGTACGGTATAAAGCTCTGTTGTATGTTGCTAACAGAAGTAAAAATATCAGGATCCAAATTGGCTACTTTCTGGAGACAGGGGCTTTCCGCTCCTTCATACCACCCCCTCGACCAGATTTGGTTTTGCGAACAATATAGATCTCATCGTACTCATCATTCACAATCTCAAAGTCCACTCGATCAGCTTTATCCTCTACCTCACCTGCCAGAATGGCTGGGGAGGGCACAAAGGGTTTCACGAGTTGAAATGATCCGCCACTTCCTAGCCCCGACACCTGCCTGTAAATGTAAGTAGATACTGCTGACTTTATTGCAGTTTATTCAACATTCCATTTATAACTAAAACAAAGAATTATTTTAAACCTTTAAAACTTTAAATATTATGATGTACTTTTTTAATCAAACATTTTGAATCTAAGATCTTCAGAGAATGACATGGTAGTTTCTTACACTAATTCAAAGAAGACTGTTATTTTCTTTTAAATAACTTGTGTAGTACATAAAATATCCTGTCAAACTGGACAAATAAATTTCACATTAAACCAGGCGATATAAGTTTCAGAACCTGTGTCCAATCCCAATTGTAAATTAATACAATAAAAATATGTTTAAATCTAAGAACAGACATAAATATATTATTTAACCTCTGCATCTCTGTACTGACCTGATAATGTTTTTGGAGCACGCTTTCTCCAAAGCTTTTTTGAATAAATGTGGCCTTTTATCTATCATAAAATTCTCATGGTATTGTAGAATATACTTTTTAATCATCTTTCCTGAGGCTGTTTTAGGTTCATGGGTCGCCATGATGGCTTGACTTATCATGTCTTCAATATCGCTGGCTGCAAACAAACAAGAGGCCAATTGGCCTTAACGGTCACCTGAGTAGCATATATCCAATACACAAACTTGTCATGGAGTCTCATATATGCATCTAATTAATAAGGTTTCATACTGGAGTAGAAAAATTATAAATTTGTAATGACAACCACATTTAATTCAAAAAGAACTGTGAAACCTATAATTTTGGTGAAAAACTAAAAGATCTGGTCTACAAAATAATGAATTCAGTTTTCCTTTTAGGTGTGTGGGAGTAAAGAAGATAATTTTTTAACGTTATATGCATTAACATCTATACATCCATTTTGGCCCTGCCCTAGAGTCAAAACCCATACCCCAGGGGACATGAAAATTAAAATTTCAGTAGAGGACTTCCTGGTAAACATAATTATTAGTCGTTTTTTTTATACAGATGTGTGAGAATAGAGAAGAAGATTTTTAAACATAATATGCATTAACACTTTATTGCCATATTGCCCCCCCCCCCATGTCCTGAACCCCTGACCCAGGGGCCATGAATTTCACAATTTAGGTAAAGGAGATTGTGGATATCATAACCATGTATTCAGTTTTTTGCCCACATGTGTGGGAGTAGAGAAAAAGATTTTTTAAGATTTAAATCATTTTTACTATATGACCATATTGGCCCCACCCTAAAGCATGAACACCTAACAGAGGAGTCATGAATTTCACAATTTTAGTAGAGAGCCTCATGGACATCATTATCAGGTATTTAGTTTTTAACAAATATATATGGGAGTAAAGAAGAAGATTTTCTAAGATTTAATACATTTTTACTATTTGGCCATATCGGCACCACCCTAGAGCCTGAACCCCTGACCGAGGGGTCATGAATTTCACAATTAAGGTAGAGGGCTTCTTGGACATCATAACCATGCATTTAGTTTTTAACAAATGTATATGGGAGTAGAGAAGAAGATTTTCTAAAATTTAATACGTTTTTACTATTTGGCCATATCGGCCCCACCCTAGAGCCTGAACCCCTGACCCAGGGGTCATGAATTTCACAATTTAGGTAGAGGGCTTCATGAACATCATAGTCATGCATTTAGTTTTTAACAAATGTATATGGTAGTAAAGAAGAAGATTTTCTAAGATTTAATACATTTTTACTATATGGCCATATTGGCCTCACCCTAGAGCCTGAACCCCTGACCGAGGGGTCATGAATTTCACAATTTAGATTGAGGGCTTCATGGACATCATTATCAGGCATTTAGTTTTTAACAAATATATATAAGAGTAGACAAGAAGATTTTCTAAGATTTAATACATATTTACTATTTGGCCATATTGGCCCCACCCTAGAGCCTGAACCCCTGACCCAGGGGTCATGAATTTCACAATTTAGGAAGAGGGCTTCATGGACATCATAATCATGCATTTAGTTTTTAACAAATATATATGGTAGTAGAGAAGAAGATTTTCTAAGATTTAATACATTTTTACCATATGGCCATATTGGCCCCACCCTAGAGCCAGAACCCCTGACCCAGGGGCCATAAATTTCACAATTTTGGTAGAGGGCCTCATGGACATCATAACCATGCATTCAGTTTTTTCCTCACATGTGTGGAAGTAGAGAAGAAGATTTTTGAAAATTTGGCTTTTTTTGCATATTTGGCCCCGCCCGCGGCACCCCAGGGGTGGTAGAGCCATAAATTTCACAATTTAGATTCTTCTTACCATAGAGATGCTTCACACCAAAAATGGTAACGATTGGCCTGGTAGTTTTCAAGAAGAAGTTAAAAATGTAAAATTGTTAACGCACGACGCACGACGCACGACGACGGACGAAGACCAATTGCAATAGGTCACCTGAGTGACTCAGGTGACCTAAAAACCAACATAATAAAAATCTGCAAGCCACTCCCTTTAGGACTCAGTAGTTCTAGCATGAAATGGTTTTATCTAAATAAGCAATCAAGTCATATACTTCAAATCCACTGAGAGATCAGATTCTGAAAAACAGCAATTTTTTCCAGAAGGATTATAGATTCTTCCTTAATACAATAGAGGAAATAATAATATCACTGACTTGTAAGTATGTAAGTGATAAGTTTGTATTTGACTTGGGGTTGAAGGCAACTTATAAGTTTGTAGATGAAAATTAAAGTTTGTGGCTGAGTTGTAAGTTTGTAGCTGACTTCAAAGTTGTAGATGACTTGTGAGTTTGAAGCTAAATGTGTGTTTGTGGTTGAGTTGTGGGTTTTTAACTGATTTTGTGGTTTTGTAAGACTTAGTTTGTGGCTGAGATTTTGTTAAGTTGTGAGTTTTTAGCTGATTGTTAATAATAAAAATCCTGCTGATTTGTGAGTTTGTATCTGAATTGCTAGAATGTTGTTTCCTTGTTGGTTTACAGCTGACCTCCGAGTTTGTTGTTGAATTGTGAGTTTGTGGTTGAGTTGTGGGTTGGTAGCTGACTTGTGAGTTTGTAGTTGAGTTGTGGGTAGGTAGCTTACTTGTGAGTTTGTTTTTGAATTGTGAGTTTGTGGTTGAGTTGTATGTTAGTAGCTGACTCATGAGTTTGAAGCTGAGCTATGACAACAACAGTCTTACAGTATCCTGGATTAAACTCCTCCAGTAAAAGGCGGTATGTCTGGCCGCCAACAGCCTGCCACATGTCATCTGATTCACCTTTCTCTAGCGCCTTCTTTAGTCTGAAAATTATTATTAAACTGCAAAACATCTTTCATATATTAAAATTAACTAACTCGACTTCATGAAGGATTTTGATAAATCTTATATGAATCATCTACAATGGTGACTTAAAAAAACACAAAAGCAAATTGTTTCTTCAAACTTCTGTGCTACTTTTCATACCATTCCAATGAATAACTTATGTTCCTGCCAATAAAAGATTCTGCCAAGATTTTACGACCCAACTAATCATCAATGGTAAAAATGATTCAAAAAGCTCCTCCTATTTTCGGGTAATTAAAATGGAAACTGATTCTCTTAATACATCCTTTCAACATGTCCCCACTCAGCAAGATTGTACAAATTACATACATGTAACTTAAGTAGAGTTAATATGAGTGTAAATGCTTATGACAAGTTATACTTTGTTTAAGCAATCTTTAAATTCCTCACTCCCTAATATCTTACTTTCTTCATACATGTATATTAATACAATCATGTGTATTTCAATATGAACAACACAATTTACATGTACATGTATTTCTACACATACGTGGCATCTGTGTCCACTTCTGGGTAATATTTTTCCATGTATTTGCTGATCTTTCTGATGGACGCCTCTTTGGGATCACTCATGTAGGTGAGAGCCATGGGGAAGACATCCTCTATGCGGGATGGATTCCCATGTTTTTCCGCCTCTGATGAAAACTTGCTCAACACAAACTTTCGTTTAGGTCTTCCTGTTTATCAAGATAATGACAAAGTTACAAACTAAATAAAGATTCCAACATAAACAGCAACAACATAAGACCATAATACAATGTACATTAAATTAGTTTCTCAGGCTAACAACTTCAAAATTTAATGCAGCAGAATTTAATGCTTATGTTCTTCTTTATCACCAAGTCATGAGGGTATCTATTTAACAAGAGGCCCATGGGCCATATCGCTCACCTGAGGAACAATAGGTATGATAAAATCAGCTTAATGAGGTCATAATACAAACTATCTGGAAAATGTACAATAATACATGTAGATCCTGTAAAAATAAAATCCATTTTCCCCCCTGGATATTCTTATGTTTATAATCATTAGTCCCCTTTCTAACAGGATGATTTTATAGTCATATCACATGTTGAGTATTGCAGTTCTCAAAAAGATCCTTAACAATTGTTTATATATGGGATTATTGGGATATAAACCTACATCAAACTCTGAACCTTCTTGTGAGGCCGAAGAATTGTCCTGGGCCCAAAGTCTTCACAATTATAAAGAATCATCTGGCTAATTAGTTTCTGAGAAGAAGATTTTTAAATATTTACTCTATATCTTCCTATGTTAAAATTTGACCCCCCCCATTGGGGCCCCACCCTACCCCCGGGGCCATGATTTTCACAACTTTGAATCTACACTACCTGAGGATGCTTCCACACAAGTTTCAGCTTTCCTGGCTTAATGGTTCTTGAGAAGAATATTTTTGAAAATTTCTAATTATCTCCCTTTGAAAAAGGGTGTAGCCCTTAATTTTCACAACTTTGAACCCCCTTTGCCTAAGGATGATTTGTGCCAAGTTTTGTTGAAATCGGCCCAGCAGTTCTTGAGAAGATGTTGAAAATGTGAAAAGTTTACGGACGGACAGACAGACGGATGACAGGCAAAATGTGATCAGAAAAGCTCACTTGAGCTTTCAGCTCAGGTGAGCTAAAAATTTGTGAAAAGGAACAAGTAAAATATTTCCCTTTTCAAGTTGGCAATAAAATTACAGTGACTGGTTATTAATGTGGTAGACTTTGACCTATTGCATCAGTGTCTGAGAAACAAAACACTACTAATTTTGGGTCTGATCAAAGCTTTAAAGATACAGCTTCAAGAGATATGACCAATTAGAGGTTTTTTCTTCAACTTCCTGGAGAAAAGTGCATAAGAGCTTTTTAAACTAATAATACTTGGCTTTAAAAATCATACCGGAGTTTCAAATTTCTAGGAGGATCTAAATTGGGGGAATATTTTGCAAAATGGCCATTCAGCAAATTCTAAAGCTATACATATGATAAAGACACAGATTGTTTTGCTGTTAAGAATTAAAATCATGTATTATAAATGCGATGCATTTTTCATGTATGATATCCTTACTCTTGTCTATTTAAAATAAGGTAACAGTAGCACGAACTGAAAATAGCCTTTTTGGGGAAACATGAACATCATCGTTCCAGAAAAGTCTATACATGTTCATCCCTAATTGCTCATCACCTCGTTTTAGTTTTAGTTTGTTCATACTTAAATAAAGAATTAATATATGATTAATAGGTTTCCAATGGAAGACCTCATCGTTTTCTTTCGGTTTCTTTATTTTTTTCCTTACATATTTAGTGTATGCGATTTCTCAAGAACTACTTAACCGATTTACATAAAATTTTCAGACCTGTTAGACATTGATCTGAACCTTATTGCAAATTTTTTGTAATAATGACATCACTTCCAGTCTTGAGATATTAACAATTTAACGATTTTCAGAGGGTCAGCTTGTAAAGTATATTACAAAGAACTTGAAAACAATAAAGATTTTGTACTGCATTATAGAAGCATAGTTGTTGATTGTAACAATATATCTTTGAAAAAATCATAGTCACATCCATTTCTGACGTAATTAGAGATTTTTATTCATTATCTGAAACTGTGTGTGTGGGGAGGGGGTGTTAATTCTTTATTTGTATCGATATATTTTATTGTATCCTTTTTAAATAAATCGCACGAAAGACCTACTTGTTACTCGCATTGAGATCGTATTCTTATTGCTAATATAGATTAAGCCTGTTACCACTCTTTTTCTGTCTTTTCTTTTTGCCTTCCTGTGATTCCTCTGAATTCTGTTCCTCTCCTTTACTCTCCTCCATCTCCCCTGACTTCCTTTTCCTCCCCCTCTTTTTGGGCTCTTCTTTGTCTCCTCCCTCTGGGGTCATTTCCTCATCATTAGCAGACTTCTCACTGGTTTTTCCAGACTTTTTCCTGCTCTTCCCTTTTGGTTTTTCTATATTTTCTTCTATGACCTTAGCACTTTCTGATGCTTCACCATTTTCATTTTCTTTTCCATCTTCTTCCACTTCACCTTTCTTAAAAGTAAATAAATGCACATTCAAAATCATGTATGTTTCAGGGGATACATGCTATTAAACACATGACTTTTGTCCTTCTTCATTAAGATATATGATACATGTATATTATGTTCTTAATATTGTTTTAAATGTTATCAGCTAAACATTATTTGAGAAATATTTAAACTAGGAGTAAATTCCTGCTTTACATTTTTCTTTATTTTCGGTTTTGGTTTATCTTCTTCCGCTGTACTCTCTCCTGGAACTCTATAGAATCCACATCTCCCTGTTCCTTTCACCTATAAAGAAACAAACAAATAACACACATGATAAACAAAGGTGATTCTCCCCATAGACAAATGTTTTCAACACACTCTGATTGTACTGGTAGATAAACAGAACAAATAATGAAATACACTTGTAACTCTTCGTCAACAATAATCATTTTTTAATTTAATAATCTTTTCATGATACAGACTCATAATACAGTGAACTCAAGTCCTGGAGTCATATATTTTATCATCTAATAAATCCTTCCAATATAAATATGTACAATTATACATGTGTATACTCCAAAAGTTTCAAACACAAGGAAATAGTTAATTTCAAGTTACTACATGCACAAGTAACTTTTCTTACCAGAATAATGTTTCCAAATCTGATTCCTCTCTCCAGGGCATTCAGTAACTTGTTAGGATGGGTTTCCAGCTGCAGTGCTGGATATTTGGATCCAACTAACTGTTTAAGGTTGAAAAATCTGACACCTTTATTCTTTCTACATTCAGGAAAACATAAGATTAGGGTTAGGATTTAATGTATTAGTTAATAAGTACATATGTTACCTGCCATTACACTGCTTATTAAAAAGTATATGTATTCCCTTCACAAAAAGTGTTTTGTATAATATTATTACTATATAACAGAAAAAACATTTCAAACTGCAAAGAGGAAAGAAATAAAGAATATTGAATACAGCTTCATGTTTATTCTTCGGTTGTTGAGCTAGATTTTGCTATTGCTAGATATTTTTATTGATAGTTAGGTCAAAGGATACGGGATTGCCAACACCAGTGATGACCTCATTCAGTATGTCCTTTAACTTGAGACTGAGTGTCTCTCCCTGGACCTTCTTCTCTTTGGGTTTCAACTCTTTAACTAATCCATTGAGTGGAGACATTTCCTTTACTCCATAAAATTTCCCAAGTTTATCACGAATGATCTGGAAAAATGAAAAATGAATTAACTCAGTCCTGGAGTTGCAACTTTAACACAAATAGGAAACCAATTTAACATAAAATAATGAGAAACAGAAATGATTGCAGGTCTCGCACATTCTTCTAATAATAATAATTTAATTAAAATAAAATCATTTTAACATACAAGGTGAAAAGGATACTATAAGTCCTACCCTGTGGAACAGACTTAAATCTGCAACATTTCCAGAGTTCTCTAGGATGGATTCTGTGTAATATTCATACATCTTGTTTATATTTACATAAACATCTTCTTTTTTTTCAAAATTGTCCATAATCCTGCAAAATTAAGATGTATATATATACATGTACTAGGTATTCATGTTTTAATACTATTTTTTTTCACATTTTACAAGAAATTAAGATAAGATAAAACATAAACAAATGTGGTTAATCTCTTAAAACATTGTATATATATATTCCTTTGATTCATCAGTCCAGTAATGTATCAAGTTCAAGAGAAAATTGTAACACATTCAATGTTTGATACCGTAGTTACATTCGAAAATTGATCTCATGTAAGGACTAAATCTGTGTAATAAAACTGTAAGTTATCCAGCAGTTACCAGTCCTGGCACTTCTGCTCCACAACTGGAATCGTCCTTTTGCGCTTCTCAAACAGAATGTCATTTTCATTCAGATATGCAGGGGGTGTCTGAGGGAGGCGGGCTTCCTTCTTCTTCTTTGGTGGTGGGGTTGGTGTACTGGTGGTCACTGTTGTCTGTGTGGGGGCAGCAGCTTCTTGAGCTTCCTTCTCTCTCTTCTTTTCCAACAAATACTCCTGAGTTTTTTTCTTGAGTTTGATTGCTGGCATATTTAATCACCAGCTGTAGATATCGTTTAACTTTGCTGTGTAACAGTTTCCTGGAAACAAATCAGAGCACTCCTGATCAAAAAAGTATTCTTCATATCCACATACAATAAACAAAGACTTGTATATCACAGGAATTAATTCACTATGGAACCTGTACTTTTACTAGTTTACTGTTCTCTTATAATCATGCCTCGGTTTTGTCAATACATGTGCATTGATAGCGAGCGCAGCTCGCCGGCGCGCAGCGCCGGCGCGAAGCGAGCTCTACCGGCAAGGCGTGTGTGAATAGAAAATTCGGACTAGTTGCACATTCATTCAACGGATTTTTTTGGCGTCAGTAAATCGGACCAGTAATGCATCGTTTTAATCGTCCCAGTAGTTCCCTGTAATCATGGCAATTTTTATCACTTCACACTCTCACGAGAATCAGCAAGACAAATTTAGACAGTAAAAACAATAACGATGTAAGCGACATACAGTCAATGTTACCTCTGAAGTTCACCTCAGTACACTTTCAATCAAAAATAATCGTGTGACGTCACAAACGTTTACACATTGATCCGATATATTTTTTCGGAGTCAGTAAATTTTGACCCACAATTCATAGTACCAATGGTTTCCAACCTCACGTTCCAACATCACGTTCTCCCGAGAATCAAAGTAAAACCTTTGAAAAGCTTATAAGATGTGTAATTTTAAGAACATCATGCTTTTTAAGTAAATAAAACAGTTTACTTCGCATACTTTTATTTCTCAGGGGAGTTTTAAAGAGTAAGACGACAACTTAATTAACTAACGTCAGCTTTGACGTCACAATAAGCACTGATAAGGGGAAATTACTCTAATTGAAGTTATTGTAAATCTGCTAAAATGGCCAAAATCCTCTTAAAATCTTGCAAAGGCTAAGATAAAGAACAGCTGACGAATAAGGAAATTTCTTCAGATACAGGAAACAGTTGTAAATTGCACTAATTTGGATGAATGCTCACAAATATTTTATTCACTATAATTACGGTAATTTCCTGAAACGCATTTTTTTAAAGGGGGTGGGTGGGTGGATGGCAGCCTCATCCAAAAAATCTTTGCAAGCAAAAAGAAAAATAAATCATGAAAATTCTAATCCTTCAGCTTTTTAGCAGTTCAATGGTTTCTTTATTTTCACTTCCATTTATTACATGCGGGGGGGGGGGGGGGGGGGGGGGGGGGGGGGGGGGGACAACACCATGTTCTTTTAACATGATAAGCAAATATTTTTAAGCGTAAATTAAAAATAAAATTAAACATTAATTATTTTTTTTTAAGTGGAGGGGCAAATCCATGGTAAGTCGATTTTCTATGTACATGTATAAATTGACAAAAATGAAAAAATTTTTAGCATGGGGGGAGCTCTATGATGAGTCAAGTTTTATATGTAAGTTTAAGAAAAAATGTCTACTGCAAAAAAAAGGGGGGAAATCAATCAATCAATCATAATCACAATCACTTTAAAAGAGGAGATGCAGTGCAATGAATATTTATTAACATATTAAAATCTTTATTATTTAACAACATTGCATCTGAGATTAAACTATATTGTTCTACATATAAATAAATTATAACAAATCTTATAAACTATGAATAATGAAAATTTACTGAAAATAGGTATGTTTTATTTTTTGGCATTCAAATTTCACGTTGTTAATTTTATTTTATTAATTTATTATAATTCATTGTTTGATCACATGCTGTGCTCGCCCCAACGGTCGCACCGTAAAACATATTAACAAACAGGTATATATTATGGTTATTATAACATCTTAAACTGACAAGCCAAATTGAAATCACCTGACGACTCTACATGACTCAAACTTGATCCATATTTTTTTTTAATATTAAATATGAAGCATCAGTGCTGCATCACAGCAAGATCCAGATCACTTTTTAGACTGAGAGAGGTCTTACTCTCTGAGAACAAAATAGAGAACTTAAAAATATCACTCGTTTTAGAACTGCCACATTCAGTGCAAGCAGATCTGACCATGACCTTATACTCTGTCCCAAGATATTTTGGATTCACATTTGGCTTAATTGCTTGATATTTATAAATACCTCAGGATTCAAACGGTGTTCATTCAAAAGTATGAAAAATTTCCAAGATTTCTCAGTCAAAACGCCCCTGTTAGCTTATCAGGTTTCAATACAATGCTAAAAAATGTGATGTCTACGGAGATTTTGTATTGCAGCAAGCCCGGATGATAACATTGAAATATTGTGCGATGTATTCCGAGTGTATTCCGAATGGAGAGAAGATGTAAACATTCCCCATTATAAATCTCCGTAAGGAATCTGTTTTCGTTCATGTAAATTTTTCCGAGTGAAAGATGATAATGTGTCAATGAAATTATCTTGGAAAATATCCCTTTAAACTATTTCAATTGCACTTCTTTCACAGGTAAGTGTATTTTTATTAAAAATCATCCAAATGTGCTGCATAAATATCTTGGGACAGACTATAGTGATTAATTATGAAGAACTGAATGAAAAAAGGAGACGATGTTACATTGCAAAATATCTATTATGCCTATGATCAGACTTTAAAAATAATGAAATATACCAACAGCCATCACCTTTCACCTGAAACAGTCTTCAAGGCTGTATAAGTTTTGATCAAAGGTGAAGGCCACTCATGTTGTGTGTCAACATTTGAGCCTAGCCTTGACATAAATGTGTAAATAAAAATGTTTCCATTATGAATGCGTGTCAAATGCTTGAATGTTCTAATCAAATCCTCATTCTAAATAATATTTCTGTTTTGATTTTACAATATGATGCATCACTGCATAAATTAATTCATGCTCGCATTGGTCGTATTAGATGACAAGTCTCGGCGAATTCTTTTTATAGACACTTATTGTTAAATGCAAAAGGCAAATGGCCAATTTATTAGTAACAATATATTTGCAAACAAATGCTATTGCTCGCGTTCGCGCTATAAAGATATGTTGGATGCATTCAAAACAAAATACAAACCAATGATGGATGAAAAAATATGTGCACTCTCTTGCGTTGTTTACTACGTCATCAATAATTGCACAGTCTCAAACAACTCGTTCCGATAAATGTCGCATAGGCTAAAAATTATTTGTATTATCCTGCGGCCTCACAACTTATGTAGTTTTCAGTAATAATTTATTCTTATGTATACTGTTAAGCAAATGAGCATTGAGTTAACTTTTGACTTACAAACCAAGTCCATTCAATATTACCTTTATATTTGTCATTCTCAGTTTAGGGCCTTAGTCAGATAAGATTAAAAAAGTTAGAGTGTGATTACGACAAAGATTTTAAAATAATTATATGTTATGACCTTGACATCTGAAGGTCACTGCACTGCAGATAGTGCCCAATCTGTCACCAGAGTGCCGGTATATAACGCTGCGTTAAAGAGGAATGAACTTTCGGATGCAGCGCAAAGTAAACTCTGGATAGCAAGGTGGACAGGGCCAAGGGGAGCAAAATATCTTGCATGAACAAGGAATTTACGCGAATGGTTGTTATACTTTGACTTTAAATCAAGTGTTCATGGTTACTGCACTCCATCATCCCTTATAGAAATAATTCTATATTTGCACAGTATTACAGCATTCAAAACAAATGATTTATTTTTATATCATCAAGTGTACTATAACTGTTATAAATGTTAACTGGCATTGTATGACATTGTAATGGTAATGTATTTGGAACTTGTGTCCAATCCTTTTGAATTAGTCAATAAATTATGTTCAACTCAAAGAAATCATTTTTCTGTGGGAAGTGCGAGACTGATCAGATCACGCAGAGTGATGTCCTAATCAATGATTAACATTAAAATTGTTATTCTATATGCGCCGAAAACCAAATCTATTCTAGAACAAATTAAAATATCTGATTTTAGTAAGTACACAGAAAAAGACTGTCCAATGCTATTTAGCAAAAAATACTTAGCGTTTTCAGAGACATAAATAACGTTATTTATGTCTATGAGCGTTTTGCACCATGCACATTAAATATGCGATAAGTTGAACGCTGAAATATCAGTGATGGTCATTTATTAGTAAGAATCACATCTTAACAAAAATTTTACCTTTCAGCAAAGAATTCAGTTTGAAAATTTTCCTATCTTTTTATACAGTGCTCTTCGAAAAAAAAAATGAAAATTATAATGATTATAAAGAGCTATATTGTCAATCTGTTACACCCAAATATTCATCGCACTCAAAACTTTTGTCGCAGGGGAAAAAAAGATATGATGTTACTTTACACAATAATTATTACAAGGCAAGTAAATGTAGATTTATTGTCATTTTCAACCATTGCGTTACTTAAGTTGTCATGTTGTAAATTTTATATTTACTGCCACCCGGTACATTCAAAATTCACAACATGACAAAGTTATTACCTGTACAACTTTATGGAAGTCTGTCGTCAGTTCATGCATTCCGTATTCAAATGTAGCTAAAAGTTTCTATCGATCGAGAAATGATTATCACAAAGTAAAGCTCAGTCATTTTAGATAATGCATCTTTAAAAAATTTAACCGTACAGAATATTCATACACAAAAAAGCTTCCCATTGGTTAGAGATATACATGTATTGGATATTCTTTTGTCAGTTGTAGTATGAACAACAAAAATATGCGTTGGATGTGCTAAATATTTCGCTATAGAGTAGCTACTACAAAAAGGGAGAACATCTAATGTTCTGGATTTTTTTTTTTAATATATTAGGAAAAATGGGGTTTAATGTGAAGTTAGAATATTCAAAATTCTGTAATTTTTTTGTGGATGTTGTCAACATAATATATTTACGACCGCAATGTATGATTCCCTTTATTTCTTACGGAAATTAAATGTAATTCACAGCTTTATAGAAACTGACAGGATTGAAATCTACACGATCCAGTTTTAATCAGTTTGGTGTCAGACTCAAATTCCCATAGAAAACGCTTTGGCTATTTCTTTTATCTAACGTTGACACTAATTTACTTACTGTTTACGATCAATACATTGATTTGTCAAAAGAAAATGTGAATTTAAACAATAAAATGCTTTTTTGATGATTCATGTGGTTTATAATTGGACCGACACCCCCCCCACCCCCCAAAAAAATAACGACGCGACGATGCTGGTGCTAGCATAAAAAAAATAATGTTGACGACAAAGGCCCCTCATTCATTATATTGCAATTTAATGGAAATACATTACATCAAACGGTCCCATCAAACAATGATTTAACACCATTAACCCCACCGCCACCACCATTTCCCTTACCATTTTATAGACTATAGTCTACCGT
Organism: Magallana angulata; assembly: GCF_025612915.1. Lineage (NCBI taxonomy): Eukaryota > Metazoa > Mollusca > Bivalvia > Ostreida > Ostreidae > Magallana > Magallana angulata. The sequence continues at coordinate 4,908,476 of NC_069120.1, read as the reverse complement.
AACATGTTTTGTTTAATAACACTTACGGGTCTCCATATTGAAAACAATGAAATGAAACATTTAGTTGTGTATTTTACGGATTTTGAACAAATCTTTGCATACACTACGGGTTATTGAATCTCACATAGTAAAAGTTACTAAATCTAATGAAAAGAAAATAAAAATCGATATTTTTATCAGCTGTACGGATCTTCGGATTGAGGTAGAGACGCCATATTTGTTGACGGTCCGTGCAGTAAAAATGTTTTGCATTGGTTGTTACCCAGACCCCTCTTAAAGTTGTAGGTATGTATATAGTTGATAGATTTTGGTAAAATGTTTTTAAACTTTCGATACCAGTTTACTCCATTAAAAGGTGGACAAAGCCACCTGACGCTTGCTCAAGAAAATAAAAAATGAGCTCTTGCTTCTTCTGCCAAGTTCTGGCTGCCGTCGAGGCCATCCAGCAATTATGGTTCGAAATTCATTGCAAGATTTAGTATATTTTTGCTACGTTGATGTCTAAAATTAAATTGCTTTAAACTGAATCATCAGTCATCCGAAAAGAGTTCAGTGTAAGGTAAGAAAATTGCAATGTCACTGTCATTTTGTAATGTTATAATACGCTACTGACAGTACATGTTTGCAAAAACAAACCATCTCCTACATATTTTAGAAACATAGAAAATAAAGAATTATCTTGAATCTTATAATTTGTTTGATTAGAACCTTAAACTAGTAGCATCATGTGCTGTTAAATTTTCTTCTTTTCATTTGATCACAGATGCCAGTTAGGTTAGCTCAGTGGGTACTGAGTAGGGCATTTGACTAGAGATTCATGGGCCAGGGTTTGAATCTCAGTTAGGTTGGTCATTATTTCTCCCATCTTGTTAAATTTGGTGCAGTGCCATCCCCATAACTCCAGCAATGGGAAAGAAACTTGGGGGTGGTGATTTTTTAAGGCGAAGATCATATGGGAGGAAGGTGACAATCAGAGTCTGATGCAGACTGGTACAATCACTGGTGCCAGATAACTCGGTAGAGCACCTGACTGGAAATTCAGGGGACCTGGATTAGAGTCCTGGTCTGGTCCATAATTAATATTTCTCTGATCCAGTTACATCTACATGATTTTTTTTGGTATTCCTCAAGACCTTGACATGTTATGTTACTGTTAGATACAGACTTTTGAAATAGGACATAGATTTTCAAATTAGGATGTTCCAACACTGAGAATGTATATTCTGTTAAAAACAAGAATTAACTTTTATGTTTGAAATAATTTTCAAACCTTCTGAGTCTACTTTCATTTTGTGATGGGACCTGTCAAAACAAACACATACATTAAATTTTTTGGAGATGACTATCATTTAAGGTTTGAGAGAGTCCATCGGATAAATTATTTTCAGGTAAGATCAAGACATGTCAAATGATAAAAATTTTATAATGAAATTGACTGAGGCAATCAAAAATTTATTCCTCGGTTCTCAGGCCAACCCACATCTGATTTAATATTACCCATCATTCATTTTTATCAATAAAATATAATTTCTCTAGTGCGCTTGTGAATTCAAGAAGAAAGTTTCGTTTTTTGCACTGCATTGTAGACACTGAAGTCGGCGAAATGCTAAACCTTTAAGAAAAGAATATTATTGCAAACATTGCAACGATCCAGACTGAATTATAGAAAATACAGACAATTGGTTGATTTAGATAAATGGGACTATGAGTGTTATGTATTATGACGTTTTGGGGATCAGCAACACTCAATGAAAGCTAACATCTTTATTATGATATTTAAGGTAACAAAAGGGGGCCCTTATTTCTAACAATTGAAAAAAGCTGGAAGGGGCTTATTGGGATAATATGGTTATTATGGTAATTAAAAAATATTTTTTGATATTTTTATCGTAACAAGCAAGTTAAAATTCACATGTGGTTCAGTGTTCTTCATCGCCTCAATATGCAAATTTTAACATTGCATCTGAATTTTGGAAGAAGGTTCAAATGAACCAAGTATCACGTGCGCAGTAGTACTTGCTTGTTATAGTCTGTCTCAGGGTACTGTTTCTGTGACGTCACTTTTGGATCAATTTAATGAAAGTACACATACCTGTCAATGAAGTAGATTTAAAATTGTTAAGGGAAAAAAAACCTAGAATTTTTCAGAAACTTGTCATCAATTCTTACCTGGAATTCTTAACATGAACGAAAAATTCCTTATGAAGATTTATAATGGGAAATGTTTACATCTTTTCTCCATTCGGAAGTTCTTGGGACACAGCTCACAATTTTTTACGTTATCATCCAGCTACTTTCATGTTCTGCTACAATGCAAAATCCTTGTAGACTTTCTCTTTAAGGGTTTGTATTGAAACCTAAAGCAATAGAGAGAGTGTTTCATAACAGAAAATCTGGACTTTTTTCATTCTAGTGTATAAATATAGTCTGGGTACAAAGGTATTTATGATAATCGAGAATTTGAGCAAAAAGTGATGAATGCGAGAAACTTGTTTTTTTAACTGAAATAAACCTAGTAAAACAACAAACAATATCAAATTCAAGAGAGTGATCTTTTCATTATTTATACTGACTCCTGTTTATATCAATGATTTTTCAAAAATAATGTGGACAGAAGTCAACATAGAAATGTTAAAATGCCTGCATGTAGAAGACACCTAAAAGTCCATTTGAGTATATTGTATATTATGCAGGCATCAGGAATAGAAAAGTACTAGGTGTATTTGAATTTACAGTTAAACTTGTATTAAGCAGTCACCTGTGGGAGGCACCCAAAGTGACCTCTTAAAAGAGGTGACCTTTGAATAGAGACTTGTGAATTTGCCAACATCAAATACCTTATTAAAAGTTTTTAAAACAATTATCACAATAAAACAATAATGTATCAAAATGATAGATAAAGTAATTGATTAAATGTTTTTTATAGTATCTATTATATTTACAAATACATAACAATGCATTGTGCATGCAATTTTTATATTTTTTTTAAATTATTAAAAAAAGTCATTATGTGGTAAAACTTTGATACAAATCAACAATTAAGTTTTTAACCAACCGTATCTGAACTCATAATCATATTATTAAATCAAGCAATTTTTTCTTGCCTCGCCGTGGACATTTTTGACACCTATTTCATTCATGGTTATAAATCAAAAATTGTTAATACATGTTTAAACAATTTACTTGATTTCCATTTGTATCTGATCTGCCAATTATTTATTATGAATACATTGATTAATTTGGATTCTCTTGCCTCAAGCGTATAATTATTGTTTACATTTATAACCCAACATTCGGAAGCCATGTTTAAAATCCCGGGGGTAAATCATGTGAGCGGCCAAAATGGCCGCCAAATGCATGACGATTGTACAGTTTCGGATCAAAATACGATGACAGCTGACTGCGTTAGACAGGTGACCGCTTGTTAGGGGGCAATTATATAGGATTTTTCATCGGAGGAAATAAAATGACCGCATACGAAAGGTGACTGCTTAATAGGGGTGGCCGCTTCGGCAGTTTTGACTGTACCGGGGTCTGTCAGACATAGGATTTTTGGGTCGGCTCAGGAAGCGAGCAAGTCCTTGCTATCTGCAAAAATGTTGCACTACATTACTCATGTACTAAAGAAGATAGTGCATGCATTAACAGCTTTTGTTTGCGTGATTGCCAATTTGAAATGGTTAAACAATCTCCTCTCTATTTACACATATATTTTTAAAGTTTTTCTTCATGTTTAAAAAATAAAACAAATCAAAGTAGTTTTTGTTCAATCTCTGCCCATGAATTCGACAACTTACATGGGGCAAACCTTGCTCCTTATTATTGAACGTAACTATTTGAGAAGTTCCGAATGGAAATGTGCGTAAAATCTATTTTTAGAAAAACCCACTTGTTTTTCAATTGAGCTCGTGAAGCGAGAAGACCCTTGCTGTCATCGGATCTCTTGGAGTGGATTGATAATGTGCAATATAATGCAAATAGTTCTTATTTCATCATAACGAAATATACTGGTCCTTTGTCGCTATCCTACGATATGTGTATCGCTCGTACATTTTAGACAGGCATTGCCAGTCTATCATTGAAATATCAACAGAACGTGTTAAATCTAAGTACAGAAAGTACTGACACAAGTTGACGATTCATGAATCAGACAGTTATTGACCTTTTTCTGCTCTCAACAAGCAGATTTGAAATAAATCATGAATTAAGTATATAAGTATCTTATTATCCCTGGCTACAACATATCAAAGATAAAAAAAAATCATGAATTGGGAAAGATCATTTTTTAAATAAATAATTGTATTTAGGAGGATATCTAAATATTATTATCATACAATATGATATGATAAAGGTGGTCTTATAAAGGTGATGTCTGCCACAATGAGCTTTGTAATCTTTGTTTACCTATGTTAAATTTATTTACAAAAGACAGTAAAAAAATTCCATCAAAATATTGACAACATGTTCAGAGCGAGTCGACTCTTAGGCCCTTCAGGCCTTTGATTTTTCTGCGGGCAACCTATAGTCATCAGTCTGCCTGTCCATCTGTCTGTCTGTAGGAGATCACTTGTCAAGAGCATATATTCACTACCCTTTGGCCCAATCTGGATCATACTTCACCCACAGAGTGCCCCCTTTGAAAAAGGGTGTGCAGTGACCTTGAAACAAAGTTTATGGATTGAAGGTTATAGCAGAATTATCTTTTTTAAAAAAAATCCTTTTTGAATCATATATTCTCTTCCTCTTAGTACAATCTGGCTCATACTTCACAAAAGTGCTTTTGGTCAAAGGGTGTGCACTGACCTTGAATGACAATTCAGGGCCAAGGTCATTTTGGACCATTCAGTTTTTTTCCACATCATATATACATTCCCCATAGCTCTATTTTGCTCAAATTAGAACAATTTTAACAAGACCTAGGACTTTCAGTAGGGTGTAGCTATCTATTCCTTGCGTCAAACCAAATTAAAAATGATGCGGTTTCAAGGGAAATATGCATCGATTTCGTAGTCTTAGCTCAAAAGCCAGACAAATCTTGTTGATTTCAAAGAGCCATGGCTGAGTGGCTAGAATGAAATAGACAGGCCTATATCACATTCCTGTTTGACACAACTACCCAAATTCCAAAAAATGCCTGTTGGTAAGGTGTAATGAGCTTGAGTTAAAGCTATATACCAACCAGGAAATTCCTAATTGATATGTCAAGGTCAAAGAAAAATCCTCTGAAATGCCTTTTATCCTATATTCCAATATTTATGTGTGGCCTTTTGAGATGGTTACCATCTTAATGATGTCTAGTTTCATCTAGCAGTAGCTCATATGAATACATTTGGTGTACCACAGATCAAGATTTAAATATGTTTCTGATAAAGCCTTGCATCAACAGTTCGACACTAGATTGAGAACTTGCATTATAAGGAACAAATGCCATTTTCCTTTGTCAGTTTTCAGTTAGAATTTGTTTGATTTACATTGAAAGCATATTTCAAAAAAAGAGGTTGATGATGAATATTTTGGTCCTAAATTATGTTTGAAAAATAAGGGCAATAGATTTATTAAACAACAGATATTTGTCTAAAATTTGAATATCTCAATGTATACCCAGTTTTCTTCATTGACACTCAGTGTACTGCTTTGCAACAAAGTGCATGTCATTATGCATTCTTTAAAAAATGATGTTGGTGAATAGCACACTCAAAATAAACAAAGATACTCAAAGAAACTCATTTATCATTTATTGACAATTAAATTCAAAATTGGTTGTTAATATCTGCCTTCTACTTCAGTTATTACCGAGATCAAAGAGATGCCACGGACATTATTCTCCAATATACCACGAATGTCATCAGTAAATTATCAGATCAGAAATACCTATTTGTCTCGCACTGACCATGAAAGTGCAACTTCAAACCATAAAAAGTTTTAAAACTATGTCAATTTCACGTGTTAATTCCAGTCAAAACGATGTGCATTGCTTCAAATATTTATTTTTAAGAGATCCTTTCGGCTGTTCCTAGGACCTCCCTAGCACATTTTCACTGCCTGTTTTACATAAAATATATAACGTGTAGTAGTAATAATCGTATTAAATTGCCCTAAAAATATTAGGAACATGATTCAAATATATTTTATAAATAAGTAAAGAGTATTAAAAATCCCAAGAAAAATTCTGTCGTCTGCATGTGATTTTTTTGATCGATACACATGTTAACATTACTAACAAAACCATTGGGGTTACATGGAACAGCCGTCAAATGACCTAGATCATCTCTCTATAGGAGAAACGATCTGTAGAAATACTGGGCTATAAGAAGAATAGAAATAAAGTTCTTGTTATCGTGAATGTTGCAGGATAACCTCCTCGGTCTCAAAATGTTGTTTGAGATATAAAAGCCGAGGCGTTAGCCGAGGCTTTTATATTTCAAAACAACATTTCTCGACCTTGGAGGTTTTTCTGCAACATTCATGAAAACTCTTACTTTATTTCTCAAATAAAAAGCCAATTAACACTTCAATTGACACTCAGTTTTTCACAACTCCTTCAAAGTGTGGGTGTCTCCATCTTATTGGCTTGTGTCAGATTTGTGGGGTAGATTTGAAATGTTTTTTAAAAGATGTTTTTTTTTTAATGACAAGTAAATACTGATACTTAATAATGAAATGATTTCAAAATGTGCGAAAACATTTTATGCCCACTTGCATTACATCAGCTTACTTTCCCTTCATGTAAGTAGTCAACAGGTGGAGGAAATGGCGTATTACTTAATATAGAGAACTTTTTAATAAATTTTAGTTTGGATTAAAAAAAATTTGTATACCTTTACTATATGGTTATTATTTTGCTCAAAGTGTTTAGTAATACATTGTACATGTACCTTTAAATTCATTATGCACATGATAATAGCAATTTCTCCTTATAACCAGAAAATGTTGTAAAGAGTGAAGGGGGGCATGGATCTTTAATGTGTAATCCCAATTTTTAATGAATTTTACTGGGAGAAACAGTGGATATTATACATGACATATACAGTTAGATATTCCTGATAGTCAGTACATTTAAAGTAATCAAGTAGTGACCAATGCAAAATGCTGACCAGAGAGAAGAATATGGACCATTGATTAGTTCAATTACTTACAGAAAACCTAGAAGCATTGTTTGTGTTGTGCTGTATACAAATAAATGAGTGAATAGATGTAAAAAGATTTCTGTTTCTAGTCCAGGAAAATGAACTAGCCTACATCAGTTCTAGCTCAAAAGTCTGAAACTCCTAGATATATCAGAAGTTTGTTACTAGCAGTACATTAAATATAAGCAAGCACATTAATGGTATCAAGAAGGTATATGAAAAATTGTGAACGAAAATAACAAGGTTTTTTAAAGATCCTTTACTGTTTTCCATTATCATAATTTCAATTATCAAGGTAAACTATTTCATGCCAAAGTAAATTTTCTCTGTTTCACAATGAAATACACGGTGTCTCAAATAGGTTCACCATGCAATTGCAAGTTCTGGTAGATAGATGGACTTTTATGCATTAAAAAAATAATTAGAAGAGATATAAATAAAAACTGTAAGTGTTTTTACACCAACAAAATTAATTGATCTGAAAATATAGGTTACCAGGGGCTTTTGGCTACTCTTATATTTTAAACAAAGAACCCTTTTGCACACCAAATGAAACTCCAGTAAAGAGAAGAATTCTTATGAGAATACATTGTTTGAGGAGTCTGAGGACCACTTCAATGTTGTTGTCTAACATTCAGATGATGAAGTCATTACATAAATGAGACCAGCTGGCAATGATGCCAATTAACATATCAGAGTCACATTTTCATTTTGCTCAATTTGATCCTGCTTGTCTGATTGATTGTTCGTCAACCTAAGTCCTTTTTCCTGCACCGAAGGATTGTTAATTGCAATGTTTAGCTTTACCCGATAATGACAGTATATGAATACTTAGTCGACATTTATACTGCTCACATCAGCACGTGGCTGTACATGAAATGGAAGATCACTTTTAAATGCAATATAAGAAGATTGCATTATTGAGTGTTTCTTTTGCATACACCAATGTAAATAATGGTATTACTGAATACTGATATAGTGTTCATTATTGGAATAACTAGGTTCTTGTTCACTTTATGTCTATCAGTATATCTCTTGTTACTTACGGATGGTAGTTATCCAAAAATTTCTCTCCCCTTGACCCAATCTGACTCGGAATCACCTACTGTATATTCCTACTTAAATGCGAGGAATTGATATCCGCGTAAAATCGCGAAGCATCCTTCATGGATTTTAAAATCTCTTCATTATTTTCTGAGAGTTGAAAACTATAAGAAATAAGGGGAAAAGTTCCATGTTCGCAATATTACATTCTCGCAATTTGATACAAACCAGCGGGATCGTAGAATTAAGTACTCTCATAATATAAGGAATTTACAGTATGCAAGTAGATCTAGAGTGTTAGAGAAGTAAGGGTGTGTTTTGATCCTAAATCATTTTAATAAAGAAAAAAATAAGTTTAAAATTCAATTCTGGTGCATATTTTTCTTTTTCTGGATTGACTGAAGTAACCTTCAACAAAGTTTCTAGGTCAGAGGTCAATGTCAAAGCAAAAAATGTCCATATAAAATCTTGTTAGAAAATGCTTAAGTTTCATTTTAATTGTCCTCTGCCTAAGAAAATGAAATTGTGGATTACAAATTAAAAAAAATGAAACCGTGGCAAGATGTCTGATAATAATGGATATATCTAATGTATAAGAAGTAAAGGAAGTTTCAAAATGTTACAGGTAGGATCATTTCTTGACCTGAAGCAGCAGCTTTTGATAGTTATATACATTTTGTACATGTACCTCCTCGAAGAAAGTGATGCCAGGTATTAAGTTACTTTGGAAAATGTATATCTTTCTACTCAAATGGGAGAAAAAACATAGATGCAATAAAATCAGCCCACTCCCTCAGTATTGTTTTGTGCTTGAAAATGCTTCCAGATCTGTAAAATTGTAAAAAGGGAAAGAAGAAAGATTATTGGTCTCCATTTGTTGATTGTATTACAGTATTTCTGCTACTAAAACATGTCTGTGTTCTTTAAACCTTTTACAATCGATATTATGAGGTGATCTAACAAGTCTGATCTATTTAAATTTGGCTGTATACCAATCTTAGTGTTTCTAGTGGTTTAAACATTATGTGTGGTTATCATGTAGCAGTAGATATAACTCTATGGAGCTCTAGCTGATAACATGCAGTATTTACATGGACTGACAGTCTTACAGCTTAATGATAGGCATAGCTGTTACAGTACAGAGATATGCTCACCAACACTGTTCGCTACAAAATATTGATTTTTGTCACTTCTATATATCAAGTTGCACAGACTTATGCCTATGACAACAGGCTATAAAATAAAAGGTATCTCTGGTAGATTCAGTTTATATTACTCCAAAATTCCTCCAACATTTCAGAATTGAGTACATATAATATGAGAAAGAAAAATTGAGATTTCTTAGTAGTTAAAGCTAAATTCCGGTTAACCGTTTTGCGTGTGTATTCTTTCTCTCCTTCTTTTCAAGATGTCCAATACACCCACTTTGATCCGCGCGTGTTGGGGCGAATGCCAAATACATGTCATGTGATCGTCAGCACATGCGCAATAACACTGTTTAATGTAGCTCTAATGAGCCTGGCTCTAACTTGGCCTCGCCAAAGGCCTGTTAGCGACGATTTTTATCTGGATATTCGGTTTTAAATGTGGCAATAAGAATGTCTCATCACCGGTGCTATGTATAGACTTATTTTGTAAACTCTGATGTTCGTTACTTTAAGCGTAATCTGTGATAGTGCAATTCCAGGGTAAGCCTTGGGAAAGTCGCCATTTCAATTTTCATTCCGAAAGGTGAGTTGTGTTGTCGAGTATGTAACTGAATTTTTCATGCGAATTTCCATATCCATTGGGTTAAAATACTTGAACGGAATGAATAGTCAATATTTGTGTCAAATGAGCATATGGATTGAAGTGATTGCGACTGAGGTTCCGTAAAAATTGTTGTCGAAGGAGGTGTCATTTGATTGGTGGTTTTGCAGACTGTTCAGTGTTTGTCTGCTGGTCGGACGCAGCCCAGACGGACGGACACGCACCACTCGATGAACTGGTGGATGCATTAAATGCAGCCAGCTTTTGAACGCCTTTCTTTATGAACAATGTTGAAGTAGTTGTACAAATGCTCTGCAAACTGTTGATAATTCTGAAATAATTTGCAAAATGGCTACCCCGGCTAATCGTATTCAAAATGGAGGAATGCGGTTGACAAAAATAGAATAATGGTCTCGATTGATTTTGTAGTTTTCTTGAGATGGTGGATAAAATGCTAGGAATAATTTTAGATTTTAAATTGCATAACATTGACTGTATATTTAAATTAAGATTTTCAAAAGATAATTAATGGAACGCAGTAACATTCGGTAGTACTCGGAAGTGGAGTAAAAAATGTCCACATTTCTTGAATCGATGAATGTTTTTTGCAGAGCTTGTTTGATATAAAGATAGGACTAGTGCCTAAAAAATTTTTTTTCTTAATTCTATTTGGGTTTTATATTCAATTTATGGTAATGAATTAAAAAAGAAAAAATATTTCAGCTTAAAAATGCACAAAAGAAGGAATTTTTTTTTGGAGTGGGCAGAGGATTGGAGAACATTAACTAGTTAAAAGTAGGCTGAGTAATGATAAAGCAATACTTAATATAGACATGTTGCATTGAATTTAAGTTGCAAATTCATGTATATTTGGTGAGTAAGTGACTTGTGAAAATGAAACCTTTTTACAGCTTATTTTTTTTAGTTTACTTGTGTTACATATTGTCCTGACATTCATAATTTGATATTAAACGATAGGTTTAAAGTGATGTTTCTGTACTTCTATTAGTATGCTGTGGACTTGTTACAATCTATAACAAAGACTTGTTACAGTGTATACATATATGAACAAACAATATTTTATTATAAGGACATTAAATGGAATAAAGAGGAAGAAGTAAGGTTTAATTGACATAAAAAACTAGATTGTAAACAGTAGAATTCAAAACTAAGTTGTCAAGAAAAAAAATCATGATAATAGTGATGACGGTTTTGAGACCTGAATCACAGATTTTATGTGCAATGCAGACTGTGTATTTGATAATCATGCAAATTTGGTTGTAGCATTAAGGCATGATTTGTTAGGGTTCAATATTAACACGTTAAAGTCAATTGTTTTGTTTTGAGTTTCTCTGTCAATTTTTCTTGACTCAATTTTTTTGTTTTATTTCAGCTTCATCCCAAAGACTGTATATCATCTTGCCTTAGATTTCATTATTTTGTGTGGTATGTAGATTTCATTATTTTGCATGGTACATAGACCTTTAACTTGTAAATTTATCCAGCATTTTCTGCCTTTTGTATTTGCATGTCTTTTTACTCTTGTGTTCTTCCTTGCAGTAATAGTTGTTGCCAAACAGACTTCACTGCCTCATAGTTCAATAATCTCAAGTAGGTAAACTCATTGATTTACTATTTGAAATTTTGTAGATCCAGAGGAATTTATACATTAATGTTTCCAGTGCACTAATTAAATATGAACCTTTCTTTATTTTAGTTATCATAGTCATTCTTCATCTTTATATCTAGCCAGCTTTCAAGAGGTTAGTTTCCACTGTCAGAATTCTTTTTCTCTAGGATAAATGTGAAAGTTTTCACTGTCAGAATTCTTTTTCTCCAGTATTAATGTGATGATGTTGTATTTCCTATTATATCTGTGCCATGATTCTGTGTCTTTCAGATTATCTTGCTGCCATAGGTTGTGTTGTGATTGATTGTGACTACTCATTGTGTGATAATTAGCCAAACAGGTCAGGCACTACTTCACTAGACATGTATTAATTCTTGATTTGTGAACCTTGATAGTTTTTGAGATAAAATGGTAGTTTTTGTAATTTGTATGCTGTGTAAAGTTTATGCTTTATTACTATTTTTATTTTACAGTTTTTTTTTACCTCATATTTGACCACAAGTTTTCTAATGAGAAATGTAAGTACATTGAAGGTCATACAACAGTTCTTTTACCTTACTATTTTAATGAAAATGAATAAAATAAAATGCTATTCAATTATATGTGATAATTTTTTTTTCAAAAATAACTTTTTGTTCATAGATTAAAGAAACACCTGTAGAGAATAAAGAGAAAGTGTGTTGTGAATCATTTCTAAGGTGTGTATTTTAACTTTTGTTGTGTACGAGCATTTGAAATTTAGAAAAAGATGTATCCCTTGAATTAGATTTTAATTGTGATTAAAACATTTTGCTTTTTTTCTAACAGATACACAACACAGTAGTGAATATCTCTCAGTGCAACGAATAACAGATTGGTTTTACCTTGTGCCAAAGTACAAATGCAATGTAAGTATATTCAGAGTGAAGAAAAATCACAAATATTGAAATTTTAAAAATATAGAAAAGAACAACAACTCTATGCACCATTTTTATGGACATTTTCTGTTGCAGCTGCATTGAAGAAACCAACCACCTTGCCACCTTCCACCCCTGGTAATGTGAGTAACTGGAATGCCAGCAGCAGTTGGGGATCAGGGGGAAGTGGGGGTGGGGAGACGAATGATGACGATGGAGGCTGGAGTCAGGGACCACCCGCCTCTGGTAGTGGATGGACCAGTAAGTCAGTCTTGTCTCTTGTTTGAAGTATTTTAAAATTAGAAGTTAGTGCCAATTGACAATAAAGAATTCCTTTCTTTAGTTTAGACATTTAATTTGATTTTATTTTTAGGTGGAGCAGCATCTAATGGTTCTTCCACTCATGATCTTCTAGACTGGCAAAATTCAAATATTGATGCTGGCTCTGACTGGCAAATGCCACCTTCTCAAAGTATAATTGTGGACCGGAATGATAAGGAGGCATGGCCCTCCATTGGAGGCGATCATTCTGAAACAACATCTGAAAATGACAATGTCTCTGTCAAATCAGAATCTGTGATATCTGTCAGTAGTTTTGGCCAAGAGAGCACAAGCAACAATGCAGGGTCAAGTGCCATTCAGGTCCCAACTTCTTCCAGCCTATGGAGTTCAGGTTCTACTTACCCGGTTTCAGAATCCAGTACCTGGGATTATGGAATCAGTACCCCATCCACAGCAACTTCAACTGGAGGATGGAGCAGCACCAGTACTAGTCTTTCTAAAGCCAGCCAAGGGCTAAATATGCAAGGCGCAATTGGATCCCCTGGTAATGGCGAGAGCCCAACTATAACCACATCCTCTGGGTGGGGAGCTGGGAGCCCTGGAACTCTCCCCCAGGGACAAAACTCAAATCAGGGAGGAAACAAGCCACAAAGTGCAGTACAAATACCACAGTCATTGGCAAGCAGTATTGGAAATGGCACCAGTGCTCAAGCTATCACACAGCAACGTTTAATCACCAGCCAGTCTT
>NC_069120.1:4790000-4887500 GCF_025612915.1 Magallana angulata | reverse complement strand
CTCTGTATCATGTTCAACATTATATGCTTTCATTTGTCCACTATTAATAAAGATATCACAATATCACATAGGCCACTGGTTCTATCACTTCCGTCTATTCTTCAGGCTCTCCAGGTACATTCCCAGCGATTTCTGAATGGCATCCTTGGTGATGTAGTCCCTGAAATAGCCTATGTCCTCCTCCTTCTTCTTCAACAACTTTTCTATTGTTGGTCTTCTCAACTCTGTCTTACTTAGCTGTCTCGCAAAACCTTGAAGTAAAAACAAATACATGTACGAGTATATGTAATGTAAGGCTGGATTAAAGTTGTCATTTAAAAAGCTAAACACTGCATCCAACAGCTGTTTAGAATGTTTATATTCTTGCACCGAGAGCAGTCATTTCACTGGATCAAGTAGATTTCTGTACTGTCATGCATGTACGAGTTATAATCCAATATCGTAAGGAATAGAGGAAAAGGGTGCTTAGTGTTGTTAATATTATATCCTGATAAGTAAGCATTTATTACTGAAAATTAGAATCATGGATAAAATATCAGACCTATATACAACTGTAGGCCCTTGCAAGAGGGATAAATTATTGTTAATTGCCAATTTAGCATAATGTATTGGCAAATATCTGGTCATTGTACACATATGGGTAAACCCTCTTTGCTTTATAACCAAAATACCAGTGATGAAGATATTTCTATTGCACATTTCATTTTATTATTCCTGTCATTATTTCCCTTGCATCATTCCATTATGTAGTACGCATATTTATTCTTTATCATAAAGTTGTTATCTTCTGTTGTGAACAAAGTAGAATTAAAATTGTTGTACTGTCAAGAAAAAAATTTCTGGTAGTTATCCGATGAATTTCCATCCAAAATCATGTGTGTTTCTTTTGTTTAAATTATTGTTATGGAAAAACCCAAAGATATTGACTTGTGATTTATTGCTCTGACATGAGCAGGGCTTTCACAAAAAAATAACCATTTGATTCAATTCTTTTACTTTGAAGAAGTGAATTTCTGCACATAAATCATGTGTGTTTATTTTTCTAAAATTATTGTTATGGATAAAAACTCCAAAGATATTGACCTAAAAATTTATTGCACTGACGTGAGCAGGGCTTTCATGGAAAAAAGAAAAAAAATGTTTGATTCAATTCTTTTACTTAATGTAAATTAAAAAGGAATTCAATATTGGCAGTTGATCTACCTGGTATTTTGAACCATCTCTGCATTTCTTGCTGAGCAGCACTAAGAACCTCTTCCTGGGGTACCACTTTATCGATGAGACCAATGTTCAAAGCTTCCTCTGTCTTGAACAAGGTTCCCAACTGAAGGGCCATCTCTGTTTGTCTGAAGCCCACGGTATTCAACATGACATCTGCAAACCTAGAAATAAAAGATATACGAGACCTCAAATAATTTTCACCTGCCTCTCTTGCATACTAAAATCAGCACAACTTATAAAATAACAAATTTGGTAGTTATTCTGAAAATACTCACCAAAATGGTGCAACTATTCCCTGAAAAATGAAGAGACTATTCATTTAATGACCCTGAGCAATCTGATTAAAATCAGATCCTTTGATCAACTCTTGTAGTTTGCTATATAGCGATCTACGTGAGAGGATCAAAGAATCTGATTTTAATCAGGTTTTGAATTTTAGCAAATATATGCAGTCCAAGCAATTGCAATCTCTTAAATGTTCAAAGATTTTTCATCAAATTATGTCTCTTTGATATATGATATATTCTTTCGTTCTCTATTCTTGCTTGTCCCTACCAGTTGTGTTTCGTTGAGGCCGATGGTGTAGTTGGGGGCCATTATTCTGTAGTCACAGCTCATAGACATCAGACACCCTCCCGCCGGGCTGTGACCCTGGTAACACACATTTCATTCTATATTGTACATGTTATTTGTATGATACAGAGGCATAGGTAGTAAGTTACAAGAGGAAATGCATTTACCGGTACAGTTGTGACGGTCAGACTGGTTTGAATACATGTACTAAGTACATGCACCAAATATAGCTCATTGGGTAGAGCACCTGACTAGAGTTTCTGGAGGCCTGGGTTCAAATCCCAGCCTGGTCCATCATCATTTATCCCATTGTTACAGAGTCAAATTTTGGTATCTTCAACCTCAATATCTCAATAATTATGGATATGTCAAATGGAGCTAAATGTACCATCCACTGTTTCAAATGATTCACAAACAAAAGTAATGCTGTCACATCTTTACTTTAAACAGGTCAGTATCAAGGTCATTAATAGAGACTTGTTTTCCTGAAATTAGACTAACTTACATTGATTGCAGCGATGGTGACACAATTCATTCCGTACAGCTTGATCCACATGTCTTGGAGAGTCCGCCAAAACTCCTCGAGTCTGTCTATATCAGGCTGGTACATCTCTGTGATGTCCAGGCCAGCACTGAAAATCTTAGGAATGCTCTACAACATACAGAAATACTGCTAGGCACTCAAGTTTCTCAAGTAATTTTCCATTATTTTCTTAATAAATGTACCTTTTGTTGCCTTCAACTATTTAATTTACATAAAGGTGTAAATATATCTCCCTGTAGCAAGCCTAATAGTTTTTCATTGGCAATAAAAAACACACAATTTTTTCAGCTAAGGTATTTTATTTATACAAAAGGGTAAAGATTTCTCCTTGTAGCAAACCTTATAGTTTTGCATTGACAATAAAAGCAACACAAATTTTCCTTTTTTCGTTTTTTAAGGAATGATCATGTTAAGAATCCTTGGACCTTCTTTTATCACAAATCTCACTTGAAAGTATACAATTCGGCATATATAGCGATGCGTTTAGTGACAAAACTATTTGATGTTACAGTTAAACAGGTCCAATCACAAGTTGCAGTTTATAAAAGAAAGTGTTTCAATTGGCCGATTTGGTACCTGCCCACTCTTAGGTGGTATTGATATTTTATTCACCAACTGCCAGCTGTGATGTTTAACTCTGTATTAGAATTGCAAAAACTAAATCACCGCAATTGTTGACCAATAGTTCTCTCAATAATCACTTCGTTTTTTTATGGTGTAAACAAAAACACACTGTTGTCCATAGACATTTAAACAGGTTCTCAATTTCATTTTCCAACATACTGCTTCATTGATAAATTCAATTTCTACTATTTTTAATGTAAATTCTAACAATTCAAAAAACCTTTGAGCATATGACAAAATGATACTAATAACAGTATTTAACAAATGGGTCTACTAATATCAGTTTTCTATACATATCATACACCCATGAACTTATGGTCAAACAATAGATGCAATAGTACCTATCACTGGAACATAACTACCATTGGGTATGGAATTAACTGATATCATTTTTATGTAATTAACCATATTAGGTCAACTACAAATGATTTAACTAATAATAAGATGTACTGATGCTGTGTCAGGTAATCCACTGAACTGATGCTGTGTTATGTAATATCATGTGCTGATGCTGTGTTATGTAATGCCATGTATTGATGCTGTGTTATGTAATGCCCTGATGTTGTGTCATGTCATCCATTGATCTGATGCTGTGTTATGTAATGCCATGTATTGATGCTGTGTTATGTAATGCCATGTACTGATTCTGTGTTATGTAATGCCATGTACTGATGCTGTGTTATGTAATGTCCTGATGTTGTGTCATGTCATCCATTGATCTGATGCTGTGTTATGTAATATCATGTCCTTTTGCTGTGTTATGTATTATTATGTATCAATGCTGTGTCATGTAATGCCATGTCCTAATGCTGTGTTATGAAATATCATGTCCTAATGCTGTGTCATGTAATGCCATGTCTTTATGCTGTGTTATGTAATGCTATGTCTTAATGCTATTTTTTGTTATATCATGTCCTAATGCTGTGTCATGTAATGCCATGTCTTAATGCTGTGTAATGTAATATCATGTCTTTATGCTGTGATTTGTAATGTCAAGCTTTAATGCTGCTATATGTAATATTATGTACTGGTGCTGTGCCATGTAATGACATGTCCTAATGCTGTTTTATGTAATACCATGTACCGATGCTGTGTCCTGTGGTGCCATGTCCTGATGCTGTGTTATGCAATACCATGTCTTAAAGCTGTGATATGTAATATCATGTCCTGATGCTGTGTCATGTAATCCATTGTACTGATGCTTAGTCATGTTTTGTAATGTACTTATGCTAAGTCATGTAGTGTAATGATGCTGTATCATGTAAAGTCATTACTAAATGACGTTGTGTCATTTCATGACAGATGCTAATGTGTCATGTTAGGTCATGTACTAATAATTAGTCATATGTCATGTACTCATGGTGCATCATGTAATGTCATGTTATGATGCTGCGTTATGTAACATCATGTACTGAGAGGTGACATGTAATGTCATGTTATGATGCTGCGTCGTGTAATATCATGCACTGGTGCTGTATCAGTTACCCATGTTATGATGCAGCATCATGTAATAACATGTACATGTACATATGTTGTGACATGTAAAGTCATGTACAGATATTCATTATGAAATGCCATGTACAGAGACTGTATAATGTTATATAATGACATCATGTAATGTTCTGATGTTATGTCATGTAATGTCATGTAATGATGCTGAATCATCTTGTAATGATTAAATTCATACGTGTTATTCGCATCCATTGCAAATGGTTTTCTTGGATTGTCAATTTCAACTGTTACCCTCCCAAACAAGCACTACCGGTATTTATATAATATTACTTACTAACAGTAACCATCATGTAATGTTTTGATACATACTGACATCATGTGTAATGTTATTTTACCTAAGAACAGCATTTAATGTTATTTCACTTACTGACACCTGGCTGTGTAATGTTACCTTCCAAATGTTGAAAATGTAATATTTGGATCATAATGTTACCTACTGACATTATGTGTAAGGTAATTTTACCTGTTAACAGGTAAATGTTACCTACTGACATCAAATGCAATGTAATGCTACCTACAGCTACCATGTAATGTAATGTTACCTACTGACGTGATTATGAGTCCTTTGCACTGTTTGTCATTCTCAACTTTCTCGAGAGAGATGTTCAACTCTGTCAGGAACTCCAGGTTCAGACTGTTCACGGGAGGTTTGTTCATTGATAGAACTGCTATACCTGTGTCACGACAAGCAAGACATCATCAGAAGAGTTGCAACCAATTTATGGTGAGAACCAATTTGACAGAATTCGTGTTCAATTGTGTTATATCAGTACATGGTGATCTGGTGTAACCATGCAAGTTATACAATCAACAAAAAACTTCACTCTCCTTATATGATAATTTGTATTAAACAGGTTGGGACCAGTCTCCCATATTGGATATAATAGCCAATTTGGGATATAATACTCCAAATGGGATATATAAGAAGTGCATTTTTTTTTTTTTTTATTTTAACAAAAAATATGTCAAATCTGCATTAGAATAGAAATGTAACAACTTTTGGCAAACAAGTTTTTTTTGGTAACCCAACTGTTATGGAGATTGATCCCTCAGTACATCCAAAACTTCTTGGGGATCAATCTTACAAACTATACTGACGTGCGACCAGTTCTCGCCGAGTACCCTTCTTGCCAGTACATTGTGATATCATTTTATCAACACATAAAATTATATTCGAAAAATGATGTCACAATGTACTGGCAAGAAATGGTACTTGGCGATAACAGGTTGCACACCAGTAGGCTTATAGCAAAACTTGCATGCTTACCAAAAGTTGTCTCATTTGATATGAAATTCTACAGATTTATTTTAAAAATAACCAAATCAAAAATTTTAAATTTTTTGCACTTCAAATCTATATATTCCCTTTGGGATATTATATCCCAAACAGGCTTTGATATCCAAATTGGGAGATTGGTCCCAACCTGTTGAAAACTTGTGCTCAGTCTGTTGACAAGCCTACCAGTTTTACTGTCTACATTGAGGTCCAGAGGGGAGCCACTTCCAGTGACCTGTCTTCTACACGTTCTGTAAACTGAGGTGTTCTTTCTCAGGCACTGTCTGGCAATGCCAAGGCCTGAAAGATGATGCTATAACATTAGAACAGATCTGAAAATCCTTTATTTGTTAATTTCTAAACGGCAACGTTATTGTAGCTGCAGGTCTGTAGGCACCGGGAGCTACAGCTACAGTGTAGCTCCCGGTACATCCGAATTTTTTCAAACTGTAAGACATGCAGATAAGAATGATAAGAATGGCTTGTGCATTTACTTGATTTTACAAAACAGCACTTGATTTACTTTATGTAAACATGGTAAAGTCTAGAACACAGTCAGTTAATTGCACCATGCATATTTTTTTTATTTACCTGACGTAACGATTCCTATCCTCATCGTCTTAGCACTTCGCAAGTTTGTCAGGTCAAGATACAGTAGCCTCCCTTAGAATGCTTAGCATAATGACCCCGAAATGAACAAATGGCTGATAAACAAATTAACCTATTACTTCTCATTCTTATTCATATTCTTTTCAATATTTTTACAGTTAAAAAATCGATAAATATTCATTACGTCCTGTTGAGCTTTATTTTAATATTATAACTTTTATAATTCATAGAATAGTATAAATGATGATTTTCTTAAGAAGTAAGATTTATTATAAGGTTTACGGTAACTAGGCAAACTCATAGACTAGCTCGACGTTCCTCTATTTTTTTCACGTGTTTACATACAACACCGTCACCATTCTGTTCACACGGGTATATACAGGGTTTGTCAGGCGTCTTTCGACCATGCCAAACCCTGCGTGCTTCTTCGACATCACAATTGACAAGAAACCGGCAGGCCGTATTTGTTTCGAGGCAAGTAATGTGTTTTATCAAGACGCACCATGTCGCATGATTCAATGTCATTGATTGATAGAACAAAAACATAACACTATAAATGTTTGAGAACATCACATTAATATCTATTCATTTATTTTTTGACGGATTGATGGCTTAAATCAATCTTTCATGTGCAACAGTCTCTTTTCAATTGTACAGTATTAACCTGTTATTTAACGTAAAATGCACAGGTTTTTATTTCTGCACTAAAGGCTATCCCATTGTTTTGTTACTATACAATGGGGTTAATAACATGTATGATGTTTCGATGACGCCACTTTCACTTTTGCACCAACGCCTTTAGTTGTGAAGGCAAAATGCAAATTTTGAGAATTTGACATCAAAGGAGTGAAGATGCAACAGGGAAAATATGAAAGCAAAAGGATATGCAAAATAGCTATTATCGCTCTACCATCACACTTTTGCCTTCACATCTTTTTCCTATTGAAATTTTCTACAACTTCATGGAAGTTATGGATACACTTGCACTATGCAGATATAAGTATGATGACCACCGAATTAGGAAAATCATTAAAAGTAATGCTTGTATCGCTCCTTGCCTTTGTAAATTAGCATTTTCACCCATCTCTGCCCTTTACCATCATATCTTTGCACTTTCACACCTTTGTCATTGCGCCGTCATCTCTTTTCACTTTCGCCTTTGCAGTTTAACTCAAACTTTTTATTACATGCAATAGACAGTAGCCTTTGGATTGTTTTGAGTTTGATATGATCCTGTTAGTCTGATGCTGATTTTTATTAAATCTTTTTCTTATTTTTTTTTTTCATAGTTGCGTGCTGATGTGGTCCCTAAAACTGCAGGTATCTATAACAGCACAGTGTATTAAAAACCACTGGAAACATAATTACTGTAGTTGCACAATTGTTATGGAATGCTTTGGTATCTCTACTTGGAATTACATCTTTAACAGATCCTAAGTTGTATAAGCAAACCTATAAAACTAGGTCCCCATGAACCAAAAATAAAATGACTTTTCATGAAATTTAGACAAAATGATTCTGCATTAAATATAGCTAACTCTAAACAAAGAAAATGAGCTATCAGTATATTATAAAAGAATTCTAATAGAAAAATCATGGAATAAAGGAAACAATGAATATTGCTGGTCAATTCATAAGACAATATTCTAATGTGTATTTTGTTCATCACAGAGAACTTCAGAGCCCTATGTACTGGAGAGAAGGGTTTTGGATTTGCTGGTTCCCTTTTCCATCGAATCATCCCTGGATTCATGATACAGGGCGGTGACTTTACTAGGGGGGATGGAACAGGAGGGAAGAGCATTTATGGCAATAAGTTCAACGATGAGAACTTCAAGTTGAAACACGCCGGAGCTGGTATGACTGATGACCTATACTACAGTTTTAGAATTAGATTGTCTAAGGTGGTATCACTGATTCACTGGTATGGGGCACCTGTCATTACTGTATACAGGGTTATTTTCGCCTAGTGTTATCTTTGCCCTTCTTCATATGCAAACAGTTTCGTCCAATCTTGAATTCGCCCAGGCAGTTGTGTTTAAAAAGAGATAATCTGAGCCAGTGCAATTTGCCCAGTCCTAAATTTGCCTCTAGACAATGAGGATGAAAGGGATGAAAATGAAACAGGAGTGAATATTTCCCTGTATACAGTATCAATATGGATGAGAGTACATTATAATCAAATTACTTTCACTGTTTTACAATTTTCAAATTTTACAGTATTTGACTTAAAAAAATGTTTTAAAAAATTTTTTAAAGGTAGTAATTGTAAAATGGCCCACTGGGATTTGAACTCATGACTTACAGATTTGTAGTTAACGCTCTAACCCATTGCGCAATGCTGTTAAATAACATTTTTTGGTGTGGGGAATTTATATAGAGTTACATTTGATTTGATTTTTCATGCCGATAGGAAGTACCGGTACATCACAAGTAGGAGGTGTCCCATACCACCTTAAATTACCAGTACTTCTGTACATGGTATACCTCTGTATCCCCTGTACCCTTCATTATAAGATTGAAAGATTGTCTTAATTCACACCTATATATGCCCCTTTTCCTTGTAAACCCCCACATCTGAGTTATAAACATTAAATTTTGTGATATGCAATTCTTTTTTCCTTGTATCAGGAACATTATCAATGGCAAATGCTGGAAAAAATACAAATGGTTCTCAGTTCTTCATCTGCACAGCAGACACTGAATGGTATGTTGGGTTACTGAACTAGCGGTATTACTGCTATTGCCTTTTCTCTTTATTTACCATTAGTCATGTCTCCTGTTGTCTAATTGATTTTAATTTCTTACCAGATCTTTCCAGTTAGACAAGCTTTATTTTTTATTATACAAAAATTGCAGTTTAATGATAGATACCCATAATAGGTGAAAAATTAAGTGGGTAAAAATATTTGATCATTGAGTTATCCATATTGGGAAAGTTTGTTATTTAGTGCCAATATTTTGATTTTTGACAGGCTTGATGGTAAACATGTGGTGTTTGGTAAAGTAACAGAGGGCATGGATGTGGTGAGAGAGGTGGAGAAATGTGGCTCCAACAGTGGGAAACCACTAAAAAGTGTGGCTATCGACAAGTGTGGCGTGCTGGAATGAGCATGGAAGCGCACTGTGATGTCAGGAACCTCAGGGATGGAGAACACCACTGTAGCGTGTCATCGAATAAATCCCTGGTTGATTAAATCTGTACACGTTATGTAAAATCAGGACAAACAAAGAAGAAATGAGATCTGTAAATGTTTTATGAAACTATCAGTGAATTAAAGAGATTTATAGTAAATTGAGTTCCATGGATTTAGATAATACTCTGGAATCATTAAAATTTGTGGGGGCCAATTTTCGTGGATTTCTTTAATTTTACAGGTTCATGGGGACGTAATTTCGTGTATTCTCTGATACTTACAAAAGGAATATAACTTTACAGTCCTAATTTATTTATTTGTTGAGCATTTTAATTCGTGGGTGAGAGGTAACCACGAATTCCACGAAAATTGACTCCACGTGAAATCTAATGATTTCACAGTAATGTACTTGTTTTGACAATAGAATGGACTGGGCTATTCTGACAGAATAAGTTATTGAGTACAGTAAAACATACTTATAGCAAAAGCCAGAGGCATACAATTTTGATTCATTTTAAGCATGATTTGTTTTATTTGATATGTTTATGATATTAGGATTTAGGAGTTAAGCATATGGCTCAGTGGTCATGGGCGTTAGACTGAAAGGTCACTGGTTCAGACCTTGCTGTGGTCACTTGATTTTGTGTGTTGTGCACATAGACAAGGCACTTTGTCTACCGTACATTGTCTCAGTCCACCCATCTGAGATGGAGGTTAAACTGTGATAGACTGGTGTACCATCCAGGGAGAGTTAATGACACTCGTCTGCTTAGTACCACTGAAACTGGGGAAAAGCACAAGCCTTATGCGCCTTCATGCATTGGAAAAGTATTAAGTTTTTAACTTTTATAATATTAAGGGGAATTAAAAAAGCATTGGTATAAAGGGAATTCATATAATAAGTGTGTTCACTTCAACCAGGTTTTACTGAACCAACTCCAACGCAAATCTGCAGAACAAATATTTTTCAGATATTTCTGAATATTATGTACCGTAAAGTACCGTGTATAAAACGCAACCCCAAAGTTGACAAAAAATGGCGAAAAATCAGCAGGTCCTATGTATAATACGCACCCCAAATATGGCGTAAACAACGGCCGCCATTTTCCTCAAAATAATCGATGTTTCATGACAATTTTATAATCCATGTGCAATTTCTTTAATTTTGTGATCGGAACGTAGCACAGACGATGTGTGTTCACTTCAACCAGTTTTACTGTACCAACTCTAACACAAATTTCTTCTGAACAAATATTTTTCAGATATTTCTAAATATTATGTACCGCGGTATCTTATATTTAATGTTAATTTGTGACAATTTAATTGGTAAATTTTAATAGGAAGTGCAAATAATAAAACATAAACTAAATGAATGTAATCAAATCATGCACAAATCACAATGCCGTCTCACAGTGTGGTTTTTGTGTGGCGGATGGTGGGTTCGAATCATAGCAGCTTTGGTGTTTGAAAGAAAGCCACTTCACTGCATTTTAAAATTAATAAGGTGGATATTTGATATTATTATACTTTCATGTTAAATATTGAAATCTGATTGGTTTAGACGCAGTTGATAATCCGTTTTATTACCCTCAGCGTTAGCAACACACTTAGCAACGGGTAACACTATATAAATAGTGCCTGTTTGGGAGGGTAACAGTTGAAATTGACACCCCGAGAAAACCATTGTCAACCGACGCGAAGCGGAGGTTGACAATGGTTTTCGAGGGGTGTCAATTTCAACTGTTATCCTCCCAAACAGGCACTATTTATTTTGTTATACTGAATGTCTTTTTTAAAATTTTTAAGAAAATTTTACTGCTTTTATATAGGAATAACGTGAATTCTACAGCGAACCGTACGCGCATAATTTTCGCGCATGTAACATTTTTTAATGTTACCCGTTGCCAAGTGCGTTGCTAACGCTGAGGGTAATAGTAAATATTATTAACTGCGTCTTAACCAATCAGATTTCAGTATTTAACATGAAAGTATAACAAAACGAATTGTTACATGCGCGTAAATTATGCGCGTACGGTTCGCCGTAGAAATTACGTCAATATAAAAATTCTCTAAAATTAAGACATTCAGTATAATAAAATAAATAGTGCCTGTTTGGAAGGATAACAGTTGAAATTGACACCCATCGAAAACCATTGTCAACCTCCGCTTTGCGTCGGTTGGCAATGGTTTCCTCGGGGTGTCAATTTCAACTGTTACCCTCCCAAACAGGCACTATTTATATAATGGGGATTTGAAAGCTTCTTTTGTCATTTGTGGCAAGGACGTGATTAAAACAACGGCTCATTTGAGAGCAGGTGGCTAAGGGGGCTTGATGTCTGAAAAATTAACAGCAGACGATAGATCGTGATATGTCAATTCTGTCTACAGCGAGCATCCATAGGTCAGATTTAAAAAGTCTTGAAATTCTCAGAGAAAGTTAATTATACCATTTTTTGGGGGTAGAATTATTATCATCTCACTAGCGGAGAGATAGAGAAATAAGTATCTTTCTTAAGATATATTGACCTTCCCTTCTCATTTAAAATAGACTTTATGGGCAAATAACAATATTGGCATTTGATAATCATTTAAAAAATAATGATAGTCATTTTAAAATAATCAATATGTATATTTTTTTTCTTTGTAACCGGTCCCTTTTACGCATTATTTCATTGATTCCATAATGATGACACAAACAATGTCTGTAGCCATAAACAAAAAATAAAAAACAAATTAAAAAATTCCCCAAAAATCAAGGATATGGGAAAAGTGCAAAAACTTGGCGCTCATTCCAGCGCGGATAAATGAGGCCTATCGATGTAAACACTGTGTTTAACGCGGAGTGGGAAGGCGGTTAGGTCCTTACTAACACTTTACCACCCTGAAACAGCCATAGAACATAGCCACAGCCGCGATAATGAGCCAAAATGTCGAATAATTGGACAAGATAATTTGACGTGTCAGCGACTTTTTCTATTAAAATCTCTCAATTATATTGAAATTAACAGTCTATGAGATTTATGAAATGTAGTACAATTATAGAATAAAACTTTATTAGATAGAAAAAAATGTTGTCCTAAAAAAGAAGAATAAATTTGCGCCTCAGCACGAGAATCGGGGCTTTCTTCTTCCTTTCCAAGGATCCGAAATTTCCTGAACGATTTACGTCCCTCTATCTTGTCTTTATTAATTTGTTTATAATGGCCGCTTTCCTGAAAGAAAATATCGAAAAGACATAAATCAAATGTTTAAGTTCTGTTCGCGGGTACAAAGGCAATCGACCAATGAGAGAACAAGCTTGTTGGAGATCGTGCTATTTTAAGATTCAATGTCTGTTTGGGTGTTTGATGACAACTTGTAGTGCTGCCAGATCTCTGTTGCGTCTCCTTAAATGCATTATAAATGTTCTTCCGTCCTCTGTTGGTAAAATTGGCACACACACTCGGCCCGTTGTTGGTTATGTCGGTCGATGCTTGTTCTGTATATTCAAGGTCTCCAAAATTTGATTCAATCTTTACCTTCTGGAACTCTTTCTAAATACAAGACCATTTTCACCATACCAACCGGTGATGATTATCAAAGCAAGGCAGGCAGAACAAATTATTCATTTAAAGCAAATAATAGCTTAGAATTTATTCTTTTTCAAGTGATGTAATATTTACTTTCCTAGAACTTTATAAATAGTCCTACATTTCATATCTCTAGTTTGAGAACCCTGGAATAAGATTTGAAAGAACCACTACTGATATATTTTTTTAAGATCTGAAACTATGACATAGTCATGAATGACCTAGATCAACTTAATGTTCAACACGACAGAATTGTTTACATATTACCACTAACTTGGGTACCACAACAAAATAATGCAGCATTTTTATACACATACGGAGTTGTTTCTAGGCTGTATGACCACGGTTTAGATGAGGGTGGTGTTTCGAGCCCGAAAAGTGATTCTGTGCCTACTATGACGAAACATCATTGAGACTGGCCCATTGGTTTATAACCTCTGCGTGGTACCTCGCGGTCGCTATATAGGAAGACAACCATGTACAGTAAAACACGCTTATCGCGAGTACGTTTATAACGAATTCATATTTGCATCGAATCTGTTTCATACTCTTCCTATCTTGAAATCGGTTCTTTATTTTCTTGATATTAAAAGCGAATAGCAGCGAATCTAAATTTCTTGTCCCTGGAATTTCGATATAACCCTAATTTACTGTACGTTCATTGAGAAGTACTTAATGGGAAATGCTAGCAGTGATCACTGATCAGGCCATGGAACACACAGTGACATTGCTCACTGACTCATCTTGTTCGTCTGACACCGAGGAGCACAGCTGTGCCCTGACCCAGAAGTCCTAAGAACACTTGGCTTCCGGTCATAGACGGGATGCTGGGTAATGGCGCTATGTAGGTGTAGGATTATTGACCCAGAGGGAAATACTTTATGACAGTCAAAATTCCAGCTTCTTGAATCGCTTTGATTTCTTCTATGGGACCAGGAGGCTCAGTAATTTACATACAAATCTACACTTAACTTAGATCATCTATGGCCTCGGATAGTTGATGTATTTCTCCGCTTGTGATAAAGAGATTTCGAGAACCTTGGACACATTCTTTGATATTTTGTTTTTTCCCTCTTTTCTCTGTTAATTTCATCACAAACTTGGATTTTTTCTCCCCCTCTGTTACTGCCTTATGTTGTGTTTTGCCGACCCGCGGAGGAATATGTAATCGTACTAAATCTTTGACATCATTTACTGACAGTTTCTGAAGGCGGGTATTAAAAACCAAATCTTTACAGTCACCACTGAGATCAATTACGATTTTGGATGTAAAACAAACTTGTGTTTCAAAATCAAAATAATCACAGGGCTTAATTCTCATTTTTTTTTTATTTCTTGACATTTACGATCGCTCCCTTGGGTCCCTTTTTTCCATACTATAAAGTACATGTTTTTTCTTCGCTAATGTATTTACCCGTAAAGTGCAAAGTACAAAACTATAAACTTAAGGATGGTTTTGCCAAAGCCGTTTAATAAAGTACCCGAATGTTAAATGAAAGCCCGTGCACACTTATTAGTTTTGAAATTAAATATGAATGAAGTGCTACCCGGTACATCACAAACAAATACCGGGTATATGAAAAAAAAATGCTTGGAACTTTTATCCCTAACATTTCGATCCTAATTATTAATTGTTGATTATATATCTAGACTAGTAACTGTTGTATCATTTCTCTTGAAAGTAAGTTGAAAAGTTGAATCCAATCGATCCAAATGTTGATCAGTTTGAATTTATGGTGTTTCCGGTGCAATAAATGATCATTTTTATCTTAATCTATCATTCGTACTCATAAAATTATCCAAGAATCACTTCATTCATAATTTCATATATAATTTCTGAAAGTTTTATTTGTAAAACTAGCATGCAGGAAAGTTGTTTTTGTAGACATTTTGGATCAATCGTTCCATAACCAAACTGTTTGGTTTCGGAAAGGCACCACATTGGAGGGCCTACATAATCGTCTTAATGCGGAAAATTAACAACTGATGGTCAATTCGGCAACATTTCATTCATAAAGATTTCATAAGTATAATGTATGTCTTCTCAGCTCTTGTTTCTTTAGTGTACGACCTGTGGGTTTTTTTGTGACGTGTGGCCATTTAGGGGTGAAGTTTGTTGTCCTCAGGAACGTTATCTGTAATAGAAGGTTGGTTGGGTCTACGAGGGCACTAATGGACAGGATTATCTACGTGTTCGAATGAGTGGCTCTCAAATTGGATGAGCCTTGTGATTCTTGAACATATTGGACCAACAAGACAACATTTAATAGGCTATAACGCATCCTTAACGCTGTTTGCTTCAAAATATTGATAAGACTACTCGGGTGAAAATTGACTTGCAATAATACTCCGTAATGAACCGAACGTAATGGGACTTTCGATAATAAGGTGTGTGCCCTATGCTTTGAACTTAACTTCATAGCTTCTTTTGGCATCGAATAAACCCGTCAAAGCTTGTGTCGTTTGGACAAATCGTTAAATAGACTGTGAAGCTGAAATCTTTGGATACAGTAATTAGACAAGCATTTACTGCCAAATAGGATCCATACACAAATGTCATAGAGAGGGCTAGGGTTACCACTTTAAAGGAAATGGTGATGTAAAACGACCGACTGCTTGGAATGGAGCAATTTTTCTGACAGAGAAGAATGGAAGAGTTATGATTGTCAAAGCGCTTAATGAAATTAACCACTATCTAGGTCGATCAGCTGAGCTTTATCTTTTTATCTATAATTATGAATTTCCGAGTGGCCCGTGGCTACTGCCGCGATAATCCCGTCCTACTGTTTTGACCCTTTTTTCTGTTAAATAGTTCTACACGATCCTCTCGTCAAATGTTACGGTGAAAATATCCGAATTATGTGTTAAATATATCTGAAAAGCTTTCGAATAATTATCCCGTCGACATTACCTAGATTATGAAAAGACCCAAGAGTTCTGTAGTTCAAGATAATCGTTTGCTTTTGAAGTTCTAGGGAGCTAACTTTCTCCAGTATCGATCACAGCGGTGTGATGTGACGCGTCCTGTGGATTACGGGTATAGGAGGCAGGTATTTAGTGAGGACCAGACAATAGACAGCAACGTTTGAGCTCTGTCCCTTCATTCAAGAAGATGGTCCCCAGACACCTAGATCACGTGATACAGAAGACAATGACGAGAGCAGTTCTTATTTTCTTTTCCCTGGAATTCATTAAAGTCGTTTTAGGTGAGTTTTTTTTTCTTTGGAAGTTTATCCCTTTTTCATTTTTGCAAACTTGACCGGACGTATATTAAATATTTTTCATGAAAAAAATCTTATCTCTGTGATTGATTCTGAAATTTATGAACTTTGATGTAGTTAATTTATTAAATTCGCAATCTTTCATGTAATTACAATTCAATATTATATGTAAGTTATCATCTTGAATTAGCAGAACTCTACTTTTGTTTGATATGTAGTTGGGAATTAAACTTATTTAGAATCACGGAAACATAACAATAGAGAATTTTAATAAAGGAAAAATTAAGAGCTAAATATTAACTTTACAGTTAATAAATTCTTATTTTACATGATAAAGATTTAATTTTGTATAAAAAAAAATCTTGCGGAAATGTTTCTTACACGCAATTATACGTATTCTACCACCCTGCTAACTTATACACGGGGAAGAGCAGACTCTACTCAGGCCGATAGGATAGAGGGGAGGTTTAGGAATCGCGACTAGTTTATAATATGTTATATTATATGTATATATAAGTAACATGAATAAAATTAAAGGATTTAAATAGGTCCTTTGGTCGATATTTCTTGTGTCGTGTACCGAATGTTATTTTATATTAAATGTAAACCCGTTCACTTACTGGTACTGAGTAATTTAATTCAATAAAACAAAATTCTGTAAACAACAGTTGTTCGGATGAAGACTAACAGTTTAACCTGCTTGTTCTGTTTGTCAAACACTGTTTTGGGTACAAAGCCCTTTTGTATAGAAATGATAATACAATGTTTAGTCATTTGAAGTTTTTTTTTATATGACAATAGTTATTATTTTTGTTTATTCGACATAAACTTAAAATTCTGTTAATATGGGTTTATATTGATGTATATGATATAGATCAAGGGCTAAATTATTAAGATTATCTGATATTGCTTGATTTCAAAAAGGAAATTTGGGACCAAACCAATGATTATCATTCTTTATCAATGACTGTTGATGTATTTATTTTCATCAATGTTCAACGCATAAACTTAAAGGTACATTGGACTTACTATGAAGTCACTTATTTTTTCAATCATTATTTGATGGATAAACTGAACAATACAAGGGACATATCTGTTTGAGCGAGCTCATATGTCACTCATACTTCCCCTCTATGAAAATAAAAGAGAATCTTGGATACAATCTAACTGTTGATTAAAAGTTTTATTTTCAGAAACACAATATTCAAAATTTGCTTCCATTCTGGAGTCAAGTACAACAATGCCTTTATTTCGGCAGAGTGTATACACGGTGTAATAAATCTGCATGAGCTTCAATATTTTTTGATACCGGTACTTATGGTCATCATATCGGTCCCGGTCCAATAATCATAGCTATAGTCTTAAGGTTTATTATCCTGATTGTCCAGTAATCCGAACCTTCAAAGGTTCGTCGGTTCATTATTTTGAAGGATTATATTTACAAATTCAAATGGTTCAGTTGTCAGAGAATCCAAATAGTGTAAGTCCCTGAAGTTTTGAACCACACCACAATATACTGACTAGAAGGTATCATTAGACGGAACTTTACTAAGGAATGAATTCAAAATTTATTTGTTTTATACGATATAAAATGGTTTGGGGCAGTTTACGCTTTATAAACCGCGAAGCGGTTTATAAAAAAGCGTAAACTGTTACAAACCATTTTATATCGTATAAAACTAATAAATTTTGAATTCATTGCTTATAATTTAATTTTTTTCTTCATTGTATATATAAACGGTCATTTTACCTTTAAAATGACGTAAAATTGTACAAAATTCAAACGTAACGTCAGGCGTATTGATACATTTTAGACGTTAGTCTTACTATGACGTAGGCGACATTCTTTATACGATATAAAATAATTTTTTAGCCAATCAGAAAGCGCGTTACAACCAGAATTAAATTATAGTACTATATTGCATCATCTGTGATTTATTTTGATTGATTAAACGGACTAGTAATTTAAAATTCATATTTTATAAAGAGTTCAAACGGACTGGTACATTATCAAAAGAACATTTTATACAGAAACACCATTGTATTTTTTACTTAAAATTGAGAGAATTTTTAATTGCAATCTCCTGCACCAATTTTGATTGATTTATACGGAATGGTACATTATGAAATGAATATTCTATACAGAAAAAAAACTCTGTGTTTTACTTAAAATTTAGAGAATTTTTAATTTCCATCTCCTGCACCAATTTTGATTGATTTATACGGAATGGTACATTATGTGTTTTATATCTATATAAAATGAATATTTATAGTATATACATTTGCCAAAAATTCAGAACAACTTACGTGTAATTGCAATATCTCTGCATCTTTTTGATTTATATGGAATGATAACGTTCTCAATCCTTCTGTACTTTTATTTCTCTATTTCTGAAAAGAAATATTTATAGCAACATTATTGCGAAGATTAGATAAAGATCAATCGAATTTACCTCAGCATTCAAACATCAGAGGATTGAAATTCCTGTGATGCGATTAAAATGAATATCAAAATATTACTGGTTTGTTCCATGATACTAACCGGAGAAAATTAATAAAAGCTGATATATAATTATTTATTAATCTTAAAGTGCATCATTAGATCTCGAGGCAGTTAAAAATGAACGAATTTTAAATCTGAATTTATTTTTATTTCTTTGCATCAAATAGCCATGAAAGGCTTTGGGTGTAAATTGATATTTCTGTAAAAAAAAAAAAATACATGTAGCATCAGTGCAAGTTGTTTCCTAGGAAAACGGCCATGCATTATGGTATATTTTGTCTTTTAGATATAGTCAATGCATTTCTTGAGTTAAGGAAGCGGCAGTAATTGAATATTCATGCATTACATATAGACAAAGCGATTGCTTCCGCGTGTCAAAGAGTCTGGCCGTACTACAAGCACTGATAGTTCTTTGGATCGTGGGAAAATGCCATCTGTAATGAAGAATAGCACCAGTTAAAAAGATATGCAAATCGAATTGGTTCTTGTCATAAATCTATAATAGTTATAGAAACTTTCCGATCGGTTTCAACATCTAAAAGTTATTGCGTGGACCCTGAGGTCCACGCAGAAAATATATAAGCGAGGTTAAACCGGATGCAATGGGGAAAATTCAGCCTGCGCATGAGCTAGCCTGGTTCCTGTGCGTAATGGGTAGCTCAGGGAACCAGGCTAGCACACGTTTATCTGAATCGGGATCGGGATTCCGTGCCATATGCACACTTAAGTTCAAAGGCGCTGTAATTGTACAATCGGCAATCCTCGGCTGATTCCCCTACGCTCCATACAAATGTCGAGTGCGCGAGACATCCGAGTAGTTCCGAGTGGTAATTGTAAAGTTGTCGGTAAACAGTACAGAAACAAAGTATTCCTTTTAAAAAATGATTGGCATGTGATATGAACTATCAGTATTATGAAATAAGTTAATGTTATGCCGAAACTACAACATGCATCAAATAGCATAATTTGTAATGTTTTGTTGTTTTCCGAATACACAAGTAACTTAACTTTACTTTTATAGTAGGTGAGGCTAGAGAACTTCCCGATTAAATTTTTTAAGCATTTAAGTATGATTGAATAATTATGTCACTGTATAAAAGTTTAAATCTCAAGAAAAATGCATCATATAAATATGAAGTTTTTACACAACGCTGTCACTGCATAGTTAACAAAGTAGTGCGAATCGTAATGTGTGTGTCATGTTGTAAATTTTGAATTTACTGGGTGGGTGTAAATACAAAATTTACAACATGACAAGTGTAAATTTTGTATTTACACCCACCCAGTAAATTCAAAATTTACAACATGACATGTGCACAAATAGTAGAATTCACCGAATGCCTGATACTGTACATGCAAACTTCATTCATAGATAGATCATAATTACTTTAGAAGTATGAATCCTTTAAATTCTGAGATAAAAAGTCAGGGCTATACAGACATGCATACGTAATACAACGTACAAATTTAGTGGTTAAAAGCAGAGGGCTAGAGTCGGTGGAATCTCTGATAATCTTTAGGCTTTCGCGTTTTCGTTGGAAACACATACAAATGGTCCACGTATTGTAGTCCTTTTTTAAAGGACAGCAACTTGTTAATTTCTTTTTCGCTTAACATTAGTTTGACTCCGTACCAGTTCTTAACAGCAGTACTAAGGTATCAGTTGGGAATACTTACTTTACATATACAATTATCTTGGCATATATTTTAGAACCATATTAACAAGAGCTTGGACTTTGGGTAGTTGCATTAAATAGCAATGTGACGTAGGCCTGTCAATTTCATTGCTGGCCACTCAGCCAAGGCTCTCTGAAATCAACAAGATTTGTCTGGCTTTTGGGCTAAGACTACGCAATCGGTGTATACCTCGTCGTTTTTCACTTGTTTTGACGCAAGAAATAGACAATTACGTCCTACGAAAGTCCAAGGTCTTGTTAAAATGGTTCTATACGTGTTGTCGATTTGATCAAGATCTAGGCAAGGAACATTAAGTCTTTGTGCTTTTGAAAATTCGTGACTTATTTAGAATGCAGATTCTGGGTCAGAATCACTAGTATTTAGTACAAGTTACTTAATTAAGGTATTCTACTCCTTACTGTATTTTATTAAGATGTTTTGAGAAGTGAATTATTGAAATCTATATATTAACATGTTTCAAAAATACAATGTGGGTGGGTGGTTGGGTGGCTGGGGGGTTAAAATGTAATTTTCACTCAGTAACATCAAACATAATGCTTATTTAAACTGATCATACTTTAGTATGTGAATTTTGCATAAAATCTATCAAATACTGTAATTTTGTTAAACACGGCCTCCATAGTATGATTCAAACATATTGTGAGTTATACGTTTACCTGTATTACAATTGCAAATCAAATGTAAAGTGCACTGAAAATTTTAAGAAAAAAATGCATGCATATGGTTATTTTCTCTTAGAAATTCTAGTTTCCCCGCCAAAAAACTTCATTGTTTATCGAATCTAAATTGAGTTTACAAGTGAATGCCGAACACAGTGGTGATAAATAACCCCTCTTTGCTGATCAGACAACACAATATGATTATTACTTGTTTTAAAAATGGAGATCATGTGCGCCTTGAACTTCAACTCAGACGGGAGAAATACTTTAAAATGGATACTAGACGCTTATTGGGCGGACTGTATGTGATCTAGCAATCATTTATACTTTTGATCGTCCGATAAAAAAAATTCTCCATTTCCCAATCTCCCCAATCCGGACCCCCCATCTCTCCCCCGTTCCGCTCATCAGTAACCTGTAACTTTTATACCCGTAAGTCACAAAGAAAACATTTGATAAGTTCATTTGATAATTCAGCAGACTTTCCGTACTACACATTTAGGTATATTTGATTTGTTTGTAGGAGCGGTTCCTCCCGGGGGCATAGAGGGACTGTGGATCACGGATTTGAATCTCAAGGACAAGGTCAAGGACGATGCGTACCTGTGGATGCGCACGGCGGTCAGCAGGGTGCAGTGTGCTCTGGAGTGCACGGCGGACGCGCGCTGTATGTCGCATTTCTACAAAGAAACCAGCACTACCTGTATAGCTCAAGATGTTCAACTTGACTCCATCGACGTTCGGAACTCATCTGGGTTTTTAGCTTATGGATTACAAACAGCAGGTATAATTTAATCATGTCAAATAGTGGATGATCTTACCAAATGAAATTGTTTCGATTCTTTAATGAATATTGTTATGATGAAGTCTCGTTTATAATTTTCTTTCCATATTATATTTTTATCAATTTATGCAAGTAATAAGAATCAGCTTTCTCGTATGACTTCATCTAGGGATATTAGTATGCATACTTGTTTGTTTAATTACTGCATTCAAATACTAGTATCTGCCTTTGAAAAAAGACCACCTGTTTGACGCATTGGAAAACGTTTTTAAAATCATTATATAATCAATTAACGAATCATTACGGCTTTGAATTTGTACCATTTGTAGCGAGTTGCGTGGCCCCCTTCCAGTACAACCGAGCAGCGAATCTGTGTTTCTGGATCTCTGACGTCAAGGGGAACCTGACGACGGCGCAGCAGGTGTGTGGGTCACACGGCGGATCCTTGGCAACCATCGACACGGTGGCCAAGCGTGACGCCCTGCTGGCCTACCCAAATCTAAGTAAGAGGCATCGCTATTTGAAAAACGTAATAAAAAGCGCGATGCATGCTGGTTAACCGTTTAAATTTAAATGTTTTTATGAACGGTAACAATTTTTAGCATAAGTCACACATGACAGATAAAACGACCAATCATTTTATGTCATCTTTTTTGGTGGGCGCGGCAAGATAAAATTAAACTTTATGCGGGGAAGCAAGATGAACCCCACATAAAGCTATAGAATATTGGGTTGGAATTTCATTCATTTAAACTCAAGTAAAACAGATATATTGTATCACACTAGGTGTATAGGTAATTATGGGACCTTTTAAAAGATTGTCGGGTGGTTATTTAAAAAAAACAACCTCTTCAGGAAAGGGGGTTGTGTTATCGTAAATGTCTTTGGCAAACGGGTTTTGGAACACAGTTCGCTATTTGCAGTTGAAAAGTGAACTGCGTTCTAGAACGCAGTCCGTAATATTTATAATTCATATTAGGGGCCCCAAATATGAATTATAAATTTTGAATTGCGAACTGCGTTCTAGAACGCAGTTCACTTTTCAATGGCAAATAAACCCGATTCTCAAAAACTATAGATAACTGCATCACCATATTTTCACAGTGGTAGTGGTATACCACTTGAGAAGACCCTGGAGATTTCGGGCCCCAAATATGAATTATAAATTTTGAATTGCGAACTGCGTTCTAGAACGCAGTTCACTTTTTAATTGCGAATAGCAACTGCGTTCTAAAAACCAATTGCCAATGTATTTATTTATGTCACCTTGTCACTAAAATAAGAACCGTCGATTCGTTGATCTATTGATATTCAAAGTCGCCCGTCAGGCATACGTCGTCGCCTGTAATGGGGTCTCTACATAAAGGGGTTTTAAAGGTGGAGATGGTTTACGTTTCAACTTCCTTATCTTTAGTTTGAAAACTTATTTAAATTTAAACTCGCTCCTCTACTTTCAGACATGAAAGATTAAAGGGACTTGGACACGATTTTAGATCAAAATCTTATTTTTTATTTTTTCGATATAAAATGGTTTACCTGCATATTTTGAATGATTGACCAAAATTTGAATGTTATGATTTAAGTTATGAGAGAGACACAGAGGTAAGAAGTCATTGTTTTTAAACAAAGCTCGAGTCTTGTTTACAAAAAATATAAATTATGGAATTACCATTTCTTTGACAAAATAATTGTAAGAAACAAGACAATCCTGTTCAATGTGTTTATGAAATATATTATCAACAGAAGAAAGCAACATTGGATTGAAACTTATACCAATAGAACACATATGTAGACAGTAACAAAGCTCGAGCTTTGTTTACAAAACAAAGAATTCCAAACTCTGTATCTTGCTCATAACTCAATATCTGACTTTAAGATTTTGATAAAGCATTAAAAATACCCATATTAACCATTCTACACATTAAAAATGGAAAAATAAAATTAAAAATTTTGCTCAAATCGTGTCCAAGTTCCTTTAAATATGAAAAATAGCTATAAAGTTAGCCGGAAAGAAGGGATAGAGGAGGGGAACTGTTCATAAGAGATAGTTTTGCTCGTTTTTAAAATTTTGCAACTTAGTTTACCTTGAGCCAAAAACCGGCATGTTTTAAAATTTTGCAACGTAGTTTACCTTGAGCCAAAAACCGGCGTAAATGCATATTTATTGTCATCAATTTATGCTGATATTGTTAAAAATATATCAAGGTGTGTACTTGGTTACATTGTGCATTAATTTCTTTACGATAGATAAAGATGGATCAGGTAATTTTGTTGCGTCATATCTGATCGACGGAAGTGACGAAATGAATGAAACGGACTTCCGCTACAAAGATGGAAGCGTTGTTCCCTCTGGTTTTTGGATGGCTGGATTTCCACAAAACAACTCAGCAGAAAATTGTATTCATTTCCCAACATGGTCAAATGGACTTTTTATGAACTACGAGTGTGGCAATAGTAATTATTATTTCATTTGTCAAAAGCCTTAAATTCTCTCTCTCTCTCTCTCTCTCTCTCTCTCTCTCTCTCTCTCTCTCTCTCTCTCTCTCTCTCTCTGTATTACCGTACTGCTTTATTACATAGAACATGTCAACTGGGTACATGTATGGAGAGGACACATAGAACCGATGCCATTGTTTATAATTTCAATAATATACATTGTATTTATGAACTGTCTAAAGATACTATTAAATGTTTTAATGCAGAAAATGTGTAACGAGTTAATCAGTAAATTCAAAGATCAATAATTCACTAAAGCTGATTAACTTACAAACCAATTTGATTGGTAAGTGTACGTAATTTTGTGATCGCTTTGTACTTAAAATGTTTGTTTTTTTTTTTCATTATACTTATTGACGTGTAATTGTTACCTTTGAAAGAAACAGAGGTGGGCAATTGTTTGCAAAATGCTTCTCTTTGTCTCCCTTATTATCATCTATATAAAGATTCGCCCATCCCACGTGGCTTATTTGTCCTCGTTATTTCAATGCTGTATGTCTATGTATACTTTCTATAGGGATTAAACGAATGCTATTTAAACAGATATTTGTGATTTGAATTGGTATACATGAAAAGCAATTATTTGAATTGTATATTACCATTGGTTGATTGGTGAAATTGATTGTTGTTCTGTTTCATGGATTACAAGCTGAAATAAAATAAAATACAAACGGTATATGTGCACCAAGTGTTATCCTAGATGTTTGAGGATCGCCTGTAGGTATCTGGCAGAACGTTAAATGATCATTTCTGTGAATTTCTCGATGAGTAAAATGTTTATAATTTTGAATCTCCGACAGTAAAATGTTAATTGTTATGGTTGTAAGCTCTGTATCTCTGACAAGACGTCAAAAATACAATACTTAGAATCTTTGACAATAAGTAAAATATACATTTCTTTAATCTCTATTAGGTTTAATAAATTCTATATTACTTTGAATCTTTAGCAGGAAGAAAAGTAAACATTCTCTGAATTGTACATGGATAGTATAAACTCTTAATCTCGAGTAGAAATGAAATGTACATTTCACAGAATATCTAGTAAAAAAGTTCTCTATACTACTATATCAAATTATTAGACTCGAATTTAGGCTTTAATACCGAGAAATCAGAAGAGTGCTGTCTTTGGTTTTATATATTTTAAACATCATTGGTACTTGAAGATAACCAATTTGTTTTTATTTTTTCTCAATCAAGCTTTGCTAATTAATAATCAACGAAAATTCCTTTATAAAATCCGGAAGTCATCTTCATTTTACAATCTTGCGCATGCGCATTACATACAATATCACATTTGCATGGATAAACTCAGAAACTATATTACAAATACGTGTAAATTTTCATTGAAAATTTGTCATATATTCTGTTCATCAAAGGAAATACGGGTAATAGATCTGACTCTAACTCAGTGCATTTAATATGAAAAATCACGAAAGTTTCGAAAATCAACATGGTTTGTAAATTCGAAGCGAGTAAAAAACGTTGGTGAAAAGTGTTGAATTCTTTATTAATATTAATAAATTTTTAGATGAAAGGTATTTACAGCCTAAAAATGGTTTGTTATGAAAAATTTGACTTATTTTCAATGCAGCTTCATTAATTTTCTCCAAAATCGTTTAGGAGCGATTCTGCAATATTTTGCTACAGTACGAGTATATGGGAGACAGTTTAACTGTAAAGAAGGCCTGGCCCGAGATACAGTTAGATTATTCTTACTAAACAGAGTGTAGTGAAATTAATAGCATTATTGTAGGCTTAAAGCTTGGTTATGTAAATGTCAACAATACGGTGTGTCAATGTATCTACTAGTATTTCGTAAATGTCCGATATCATATGCAATGTCGACCCGTGCACGCACGGGTCAAAGTCTAGTATAAAATATTAGTATTTCCCCAGCATTCAACATGATGTAAAATATACCTTAATATGAAATTCTGTCAGAATAAAGATTGAATATTATGATGATTCTACGGCTTTGAATCGCAGGCGCCTAACGTTTAAAATTTTCGTTAAATGATTTATAATTATTATTAAAGTACAAGAGGTAAATCATTAAACAAAAATATTTTAAACGTCAAATGCATGTGCTCTGAATCTCTGGAAGGAAGTAAAATGTACATAATTGTCAATAATTGTCGACAGAATTATTAAGATTTGAGTTTTATGAGGGGATCAAATCCAATAAAGTCCGAACGGCTTCAGGATAGATTTGATAATGCCCTGACCGTATTTGATCCCCTCATAATTCTCAAATATTGATTCTTTATTACTTATATTATTTTCAGCAATTGTACGATTAAATATTGAAATAACCTGACCGGCTGGGTGTAAATTATACGCTGCTTAATTCTATGATTATAATTTCTGGAAGAAATTATGATTTTTGAAGTAGTAAAAGTTAAATACAAACAATTTTACAACGATATGTGATACGCAAAATGCATGGGATTTCATAGTGAACTTACTCTATCTCTGAGAATGCAGTCTAATTTGTACTCGCTTCAAATTAATTGAGCTTATACATACATGTAAAGATGTATTTTGTAACATGTTGGAGTTCAATCCTCTCACTTTGGAACGTAATAGAACTCTGAAAATAAAAGAAGATTAAATGCAAAATCATGCGAGTCAAGGTAACAAAACACGAACGGCGAAGCACCTGCTTAATTAACTCGTTGGTAATTAGCACCGGACTAATACCGGATAAATCGCTGCCACTTGTCTCAAGTCACTTTCTCTGAATAGTTCCATTTTATCAGAAAATCATGATCTGAAAGGTCTTTATCGATTTTTTCATGACAAAAATCATTTTAAAAAATAGCTAGTTTTCTTCGTCTAGATATTGCAGCTTCATGGATATCAAATGTCTTGAATTGAATTCACTGTGTTCAAAACAATGATTAAAAGTAAAACAGAAATGATTTCAATATCTTCTTGACATTTATAACTATGAACGTAACATTTCAAGCTACCAAAAAATATAAATGATTGGTATACTTGAGCCACCGTTTCTCCTTATTCCCTTCCATCTGCAAGGCCGTTCACCACGGAGCGTTGGTTTATCAAGATCCAGAATCTGAACTTCGAGTAGTTCTATTCGAACACGCCTGACGATAGCGTCTTTGGTGTGTGATGGTTCCAGTCAGGGTATTGATTAGGGTGACGGTTTGTTGCGAATAGGTCCTTTTACTAAGGACGACGTCGGCACTCTCCAATCTACTGCGGATATTTAGCATCCAGATAAGGCTAACATATAGGACCCCGCCTAATACTTTACATTCTTTTAAAGGAAAGAATGTGTAAGAGGCAGTGTTACATTTACTTGTGTAAAGTTACATTTACTGGTGTTAAACAACTTTTCTGAAAAAAAAGGGATACAATTGACAACCCACTGATAATGTGTGATTGCTGTACAGAGGTCACGTGATCGATTTAAGGTGGGACCTACATTTGGATGGCTTTTCCTTCCCCAGAGATGACAAGACGCGCACGAAACGGTGAATTTTTTTCCAAATTATAATAGAATTAATGATTCGTCATTTAATTCTGAGATGCAACTTTCGAGTTATTAAAAATGATTGTAGCATAAGATCAAAAATAGTTCCATATATTACAACGTCATTTGCAAAAAAATTCTCGATCATTAAAGTGTATAATATAATGGTTTCGATTAAATCTCAAAACCTATTTTTTTTGTATACGACACAATTAAATAATTGAATTACATTCCATCATTTCATTGTCCAGTTATTCAGCGGTGCGCATTGAAAAAAACTCAATAATCTTCAGATTTTGTTTTTACAAACGGCAAATCTCGACGATTTCTTTGTCAGAATAAAACAATAAGGATTTAACATTCACCGGTCAATACACTAGCTGCTATAAGGCCAATCTGATGAACCAATAAGGGTGAAGCAAAGGAGTAGTTACATACCTGTGACATGTGACAGGTAGGTTTAGTCTTACTTAATGATCAATAATTATACTATATACAAGACGACTCGACAGGCTTAAGACAATGTTCCGGAGTTCAAGCCTGTCTCTCAAACCCTCCGATATAAATTACACGTGTTCTGCAGTGGGTGTGACCATAGAGGAACTTGACATTCAGGTCAGTGAGGGGATGAAGGGTGGCCCAGAGCCCCACCCCCGCACACTCCCCAAAATACAGGTGTTTCTACACAACGGACAATACTTCACCCTCAATAACACCGAGTTACACCTGTGTCATCTACTGGAAAGGCGTGGAGAAATAAAGTCTGTCCGTGTAAACATGGTTCCAAAAAGCAAAATCCCAGGAGAAGTAATCAAACTGCTGTTACCCGAGGGAGAGCGGTCCGAGAGTAGTTCACATACAGACACACAAGGTAAGTGACTTCTAAACGATGCAGCCGTCGCAATATTATGCTTGTTTATTGCAACAATATGAAATGAATACCATGCAAAGGTTAACCAGCATTATATGTTGGACATTGATTGAAAGAGGGACTTAATCCTCTAACACATAGGAGACAGCAATATTGCTTTTT
Source organism: Magallana angulata (assembly GCF_025612915.1). NCBI lineage: Eukaryota > Metazoa > Mollusca > Bivalvia > Ostreida > Ostreidae > Magallana > Magallana angulata. The sequence goes on along the minus strand of NC_069120.1, from coordinate 4,858,545 downwards.
ATGAGCATTGGGTTTCTATTTTACGACAAGACGCGCTCGCTGAAACAGTTGCTTAGTATCATGTCCTTGTTCGGTGATTCCAATTTTTTCCAGCTTTTAATATTGATGTAGATTTCTTGATATGTCTTTTAATCCCATCTTTTATTGAGGAGCAAGGTCATTATATGAGCTGAAAAATTTCAAGTTTTATTTTTTTTCTTCTAATGTTAACAATGCTATACTACTGAATGTCAGTAGTCATGTAATCAAGTAATAAGAGGGCTACTGAGCTCACAATTCATTGTTGTATAAACAAGGCTCGCACAAAGATGATAAAAATGTCAAATCGTGACCATACGCCTTTGAAATCAACTTCCATTGCATAGCGGTCACAAAAAAAATTTCATATTTCTTGTACGTTTAGATTTATTAACTTTGTTTTTTGTGTTGACTTTGTTGTTCACTTTGTTTTGTTTGTGTAATCATGTTTTATTTTTTGATGCAATAAAATGTATGTGTTCTTACGAAAGCCCATTGAGCTCATTTTCGTAGGTAAAAAAAATTCGCGAATAAACGCGAAACTACCGCGAATAAACGCGAAACTATCGCGAATAAACGCGAAACTTTCGCGAATTAAGGTCAGACGACACGTTCCTCGAGAATCTTTTTGTATTCCTCGTAATAATGAGTTCTAACAAAAAATATTAATTTTATAATTATTTTAAAAATGATTAAAATTTAATTCAATGTGGTTATGTGTCTACATGGCCGAGTGGCTAGAACCGTGGCCACTCACTGCCAGAAGCGTATGGGTTCTAACGGTCGTGATTTCAAATCCCCGCCCCGGCCGAGATAGAGTTCCAATATAGTGAATTTTGCTGTGCTGTATATGCATGTATTTTTATATTAGCAGTTCAAGTGTATTTTCAAGAAGATTGTATAGGAAATTGCATACTCTAGTATTTTGCAGAAATGCCTGGTAAGGTACCCTAATTTTTTGCAAGAAAGCCTGTCAAAATAGTAGTAAACCATCAACAAATTTCTGGAAAAAGTTATTTAAAATTGAGGAACGTGTCGTCTGACCTTAACGCGAAACAATTATATAAATATTGTCATTTCATACACACGAAAGCCCATTGAGCTCATTTTCGTAGGTAAAAAAAATATTTTTTATCGCGAATAAACGCGAAACTTTCGCGAATAAACGCGTTACAGTCGTGAATAAACGCAAAACTTTCGCGATATAACGCGAAACTTTTGCAGATAGACGTGAAACTTTAATATAAATATTGTCATTTCAGACAAGAAACCCTATGAAGAACAATGACTGAAAACAAACATATTAATTATAAATGAAAAAAATAATCTTATTATATAAAGATGTACATGAATCAGATCAAATCATTCACAAATTGATATAAATTCAATTGAAGGAAATCTTTAAATTCTTAGTACTGATTTTCAAAGGACATAATGGCTTCTTCCATTCTCACGGGCGTTGTATTATAGAAAATGAGGCACCAATATACTCTAATGATAACAATTTTAATTCGAATTAAAAGTTTTATTAAGTATCATTTTAGAATTAAAAGGATTTTATTGTTCGAAACGTTATAATATATGTCATAATGCCGCGACATAAATTAACGTCTAGTTTAATATCAGAAAGATAAGTCAAGCCGTGAATTGAAATTTTTAAGCTATTGTTCAAACCTAGATTACGTAAATTCGTTCTCTAAATCTATCACATAAGTCATTTAGAAATCAGTACTAAGATTTTAAAGGTTTCCGACGGTTGAATTTATAATAATTTTAGAAGAAAAGATAATCAATGATCTGATGAATGTCTGTTCTGTTCATGGTCGGCGAACGAATGAGATATGATGCTCTAACTTATTATCTACTTTGAACACATAACATCTAAAAATGTTATGAAGTTTTATCAGATTTATTAATATCTATATGTAAAAAAAGATAATTTTTTCTTCATAAATCAACGTAACAAGGATAATACAATCATTATGAATAATAAGTATTTCATTCTTTAAAACTGAAATGTATTTGTTTTCAATCATTTTTCTTCATTAGGGTTCTTGTATGAAATGACAATATTTAAATGATAGTTTCGCGAAAGTTATGCTTTATATTGCGAAAGTTACGCGTTATATCGCAAAAGTAAAGTGTTCATTCGCAAAACTAACGCGTTATAGCGCGAAAGTTTTGCGTTTATTCGCGAAAGTTACGCGTTATATCGCGAACGTTTCGCGTTTATTCGCAAAACAAACGCGTTATATCGCGAAATTTTCGCGTTTATTTCCGAAAGTAACGCGTTTATTTGCGAAAAAAATTTTTTTTTACCTACGAACATGAGCTCGATGGGCCTTCGTATGTTCTATTACTTTTGTGAATGAGATAAAATATTGGCAAAAGTAAAGTTGATCAAAATGAACATAATTTTTGTTTTAGTTTTTTATGTTATTTAGCTACATCTGTCATTTATCGACAGATTTATTAATAAGGTGCCAACATCCTTTGAACTGAATATCCAGAAAATAAACTTTAAATGAAAACAAAGGTGTGCTATGTCGGCATGGTTTTAGGGAAAGGGAACTGAAAAAAGCAATAAATCAGGACTCAGTGTAATTCATGTCAAGTACATCTTACATTTTATTCTTTTGTACAACTCCGTGTTTTATCTAGCATGTTGAATCCAAATATCAATACCAATTTTTATAAGAAAGCTTCATAATAAGCCTGTTGTGGGTTATTTCTAAGACTATAAAATATAAATAAATGTTCAGATCACATGATTCGCCACTTGTTATATCCTCAGTTCATGGAATTTTTAAACAACATACCACATGTGTATATGAAATAATTCGGACAATGACATACAGTGAAGGTCAAAGGTTACACCAGACGAACGTGTTACAAACTCTGTACGGGTCAAAGGTCTAATCAGGAAGATCTGCAACTTTAACTGCAAGTGCCAAGCGCTTTTAGTGATGTTGCCTTTTTTTGGTTTCATATGGTTTCTTACCCTCACACGAATTTTTTTGGTGAATAAAAGGGTAAGTCCACGTCCTTAGTGCACAGCATATATAATTGAGGTCAATGGTACTAAAAGGACGAGACCCCATACCTCAAGTTTATAAGTTTATCAATGTTTTGTATTTTAAAAAATGTTCTACGGTTTTGATAATTTTTAAATAACAAAATAAAATTGACACTTTCTAAAGTGTGTCAATGACACGGATTTGTTTAAAATCATTTTTCAAAACTTTACTGTCAAAAACTGTTAGCCCAGACAAGCTGAAACTTGTGTGAAAGCGTCCTCAAGTAGTGTAGATTCAAGCTTAAATTTGTTTAAAAAATTATCCCCGGGAGAAGGATGGGCCACCAAGGGGGGTGGGGGGGAGAATTTTTACATATGAATAACTATATAAAGATAAAAATATTTTAAAATATTCTTTTTAAAAACCATACTGGCACTGTACCAGTTATCGGCTAAAATTTAACGTTTTCTTTTCGTAATTCCTTATTTCTTGATATTTTTGGATAAAACTTGACATACTTTAAAAAGTGAACTCATTATTTATCAATCTGTTAGTTTATATCATTATTTAGAACCCAAAACATCTTGTTTTGTGCTTTTAAGCACGCCCCGAATTTGCCGAGTTTTTACGATATACTGTACCAGTTATCGGCTTCGTGATAATAACATAGCAAAAATCCGTGTTCATGTTGATTTTATACTCTGCTTAATGTAGTTTGAATTATGCCCCTTGTGGGGTCAGACTAAAGTATTCGGGGTCATGATACATTATAAACAAAACTTATACACCAAATTGTATACTATTCAATACATAATTGTGCAATCAGGCGTTCAATTGCAGTACGAATCTCTCGGAAATTCGTGAATTCCTTTTGTTTATACATGTTAAATGTATTGATTTTATATATCAAATCAAAGAAGGGATATAATAACGTATCACAAAGAGGTAATATTCTATTTTTAACTTATTGCGTCATTTTCCCCACTGCTGTAAAATCAGCGGTAAACAATGATCGTTTAAGCTCATGTATAAAACATATTCAAGAAAGTTTTCAAGCAAACTTACTTTTCTTTATTCGAAAAAGACGACTGAATTAAAAAATCTTGGATTGTCGCGTGCTATAAACCCGAACTCTCAGTTTAGCCGATAACTGGTCTTAGCCGATAACTGGTACAGTACCAGTATGGCCAGAAAGGTTGTAATTTTAGTGGAAGCATCCTCAGGTATTGTAGGTTTAAGTTTGTTCAAATTATGAACTCCAGAGGTAAGGTGAGGCCACATTTATTAATCTATAGAAAAAATCTTTAAACAAAAATAAGGAGCTCAATGTTTAACTTACGAATATGCTGAAAAATTTGAATTAAAAGATCAAAATATGAAAGCTACTAAGGTGTCTAAATATTTTGTAGTGAATACGATCTAAAGATTATGGTGGCTATTGTTGCTCAGGTGAGCAATGTGGCTCCTGGGCTTTTTGTTTATGTAAGTGTGTCATGTTGTGAATGTTGAATTTACCGGGTGGCAGTAAAATTTACAACATGACAGTTCAATCACGACTGTTTACTCATAAAGAATAAGATAAAATGATGGTTTTAAACAATTTGAAACTAATTGAAAAATTCAGCGGAAGAGTTGTTGCAAATAGCATAACCATCACTATATATAATCATCCATAGAAAAAAAAACATATGGACGAATTAACTGCAAAATGTATAACGTATCACAATATTCAGAAAATTCATTGATTCTAATCAGCTACCAAAAATATGACCCTTCACGCTTAAACATCTGAACAGGCTATTTTCTGGTGTTCGCCGTATCGTCAGGTCAATTATTTACATGTACTTGTTCTTGATGCAAATAATGTTTTTAAAACAAAAGAACTGCGTAACTACAATTAATCAAAAGGCTAAGGATCAGAATATACCAAAATAGTTAAAGTCTGCACCAAATGTCAATCGTTTGATGTCCTTGCAATTGTCAAAGTCCGATGGTTACGCGAAAGTCCAATAGTCCATTTCTACAGACGAGTCACGTCAACGTCCGATGATCGATAACGCCAAGGTCCAATGATCTGTATTCATAGGACCACTACGCTAAAGTTCGCTGTTAAAAAAAACTGCGCTTTTAAAATTATCTATTAGGCCCAAACATGCTGCAACTTAGTCAGTAATGATTTAAACTTTAGGGTCTGGTTGTTAAAACAGTAATCCTTATCAGCCGAGTATATTTTTCTTTATCCCCGATTCATTTACCCCACATTACATGTAATTATATTTGACACATTTGATCTAACTATTGTATATGGTATTTTTTTCATCGGACCTTTATGTGTAAAAATCGCGTTTGTTATAGCAAAACATCCCTCTCAAGGGGGATGTGCGGCCATCTTGTACATTTGAGGATAAGAATGTAAACATTTCTTGAACTGGCTTGTTTCTGCCCGAAACTGGCCAAAAATGTTGCTAAAAGATAGAAAAGCCATATATATGATGTCCTACATGTCATTTTGTTTCAAAAGTATGCAGACAAGAACAGGACAATGCCTTTTTAATCACTCAGAACAGCTGTCGAACTGCGCAGGTACAGACTTATTTTGAAGATTTGAAAGTCTGAAAAAATATGAAGGGGGGGTTCATTGGTGTCCTCTCTACGACGCGCATGTAACAATTCGTATTATGATACTTTCATGTTAAATACTGAAATCTGATTGGTTTAGACGCAGTTGGTAATCCGTTCTATTACCCTCAGCGTTAGCAACACACTTGGCAACCGGTTACACAAAGAATTGTTACATGCGCGTAAATTATGCGCGTACGGTTCGCCGTAGAATTCACTTCATTTCTGTGTAAAAGCAGTAAAATTTTCTTTAAATATAAGACATTCAGTATAATAAAATAAATAGGTGTCAATTTCAACAGTTATCCTCCCAAACAGGCACTATTTATATAGTGTTACCCTTTGCCACGTGTGTTGCTAACCCTGAAGTTAAAACTATAGAACGCATTATAAACTGCGTCTAAAAGATTTCAATATTTAACATGATAGTATGATAAAAGTACATGTAGCATTGGTATAGAATTAAGTACAATAATTCGAATAAAGTTGTTTCTTTGAAATTGTTTATGGCTGTCCGGCTTTGTTTTGCTAATTAATTTTGAATAACAAAACATTTTCAGTTAAATTAAAGACAACATGGAAGATAACGAACTGGTAAATTATTTCAGTATTTTCAGTATACACACATTACCTTTTCATTAACTGATTTTAAACCCACAAAAACAAAACATACATGTATATGAATGGTTTGTTCATTTTCCGAATCATGGTCAATTTATTACATATTTTTTATTCATCATTACAAGTATGCATATCTGGGTTTTACACGGATTCTCCGACTTCCTCCCAGAAAATGGATCTCCTGCATATCTATATTTGAATTTCAGTCGATTGTTGAACTTTACCAGTCGTTAAAAAATAAATATAGTTCAGGAATAGCTTTATATTATAATAGTGAAAAACATCTGATGAATAATTTTCAAAAAGACCAATCAAATCATTGTTATTTGAAGTGGAAGTCCCCAGCACGGCTTTTGTGGGAAATAACAATGTCATTTTGTTGTTTATTTTTCAGAGAGTTCTACTTGTGACAAATGCAGTGATGAGACCGGCTGCACGTTAGATGATATAAATACTGAGTCGTGGGTGGATACATACAAACATATAGGATCAGGGGAGGATTCAAACAGCATTCTCTCCGTTTGTTTGAACTCCGATGTCGAGAGTGGTAATTCATGGATTTTATTGTCAGTTGTCATGAGATGAACTCCGTATCCAACACAACCACACATAATTATATACATGTATCGCTTTCTATGATTAATAAGACAAAGCTCTTACTCATATGTATATTAAGCTCACCTAGATATTTTTATAAGCTGATTTGTTGATTTATTATACTAATAAACTCGTATCGCCACTCTCGTATTTCAGTGGATAGCATTCCTGATCTCGACCTGTTCACTTCACCAGAGAGCAGCACCAGCGCCAGCACAGAATCGGACTTGGGAGAAGACATTGAGAGCTTCGTGTGACGCGGCCTCACTTTTCCAGTCCATTGAGTATATCATATCATTATGCAAATCAAAGCCCTGCTGTGTCAGTGTATGTTTTACGAATATACTACTATCTTTTAAATGTGGTATGGATAGTTTTACATTTTTTAATTCCCAAAACTTTAAGATGACTATTTTGTATGATGGTCAAATTGCACAACGATTGTTTTTCAACATTTTTACTTCCTTGCATAACACACAACATACCATAGTGTATTTATTCTTTTTGGAATTCATTCAATATTAACATATTCCTACATCAATAAACTTTAAATGTCATAATTTAACATTTAACAAACTGATTTCGATTTTCCTCTCCAAGTTTCTCAATAAAACTTGATGAATAAAAACTGATGCATGAGGCTGAGGACCTCTGGGTAACGGAAGTCACATTCGCCGCCTTTCTGACGCTTTCAGCGAAACAAGTCGTCTTTAGGGACACGCCCTTATAATACAAGCTCTGAGTGTCATCAAATCGCTCTAATCTTAATGCCATTGATGCACCTCTCAACAATTCACGCTTTGTTCGACATCTAATTCTCCTTATGATGGAGTTCAAATAAATCACCAACATTTCGACTTCATTCAACTAAAATAAACATATCTACTGTAACGTTATATGTTTCCTTATTCATGCACGTTACATGTATTTACAGTTGTTTCCTTGCTCAGCGATTTGCCTAATAAATCAATAATTTAAAAGACCATATATTTGTATGTGAATGCCTTTGGCTATGTAAGTATATTCATATATTTGCATTTCCATTGTTCTTTCCCACTGTAAGCCCATACGGAGGAGCTGCAATTATTTCTCTATAATCGCAATTGCTCTGTCAGTATACTATTACGTCATAAAGGTGTAACGTTACATATACTTTTCCATGACGTTATAGATTAAACCACTATACGATACATCATGTGTTTTTCTCCAACTCCATTAAAATTGACGTATTTACATGTAATATTAAAACATGTTTTTGATAACATTTTAAAGGAATTACTGTTATAACATATCATTGATTCTGTTAACAAATCTATGTGAATTAATAAGATACATTACAGTCTGAATGCTTACTTTTGATGTAATAGCTAAATGTCAAGGTCTAGGCTAATACAGGGTATTTGCGAGTGGTAAATGCAAATATAAGTAATAAACAACGATTATTTAGTGAACATGGCGTTATGAATAGCAACTGCTCTGCTGGCATATTTTCCATGATGCGCTAGCGCGCATCATGGAATATGCCAACAGAGTAATTGCTATTCATAACGCCATGTTCACTAAATAACGTTGTTTATTTCTTAAGTATGTACATGCATTGTTATCTTTTTGTAGTCATGTTAATACTCCTTCCGAATTTATAAATACTGGGTATTTTGTCCAAGCCAAATATGTATCTTATCTATTTTTGACACTTCATATTGATGGATACGAGATCCCAAATATAAATTAAGATAAGTATGATTATTTTGTGTCCTTACTTAGTGAAATAAAAACAATACAATACCGGTATCACGGATTAGCTGTGGTCGAGAGTTGATGACGTCATTTATGACCATGTAACCATGAATGTTTATTTCTCTCAAACCATATCAATAGTACATGAGGTACAAATAATTAAATTCTGTTTGTAACGCAGCATTTGATTGGATAGAAAAAATTAGTTAATTTGTATAACCTGGTTTGCACGTCACAAGACACGTCATAATGCACCAACGTCAAAAACGTACTATTCCGCTTGACGTTACGTTTGAATTTTGAACAGAATTATTTCATTTTAAAAGGTTTGAACAGTAAATTACAGTAAATTAAATTATAAGGAATGAACTCAATGTCTACCCAATTTATACTCGTATAACCTGGGTTGGAGCAATTTACGCTTTTTTATAATCCGGATTATAAAGCGTAAACTGCCCCAACCCAGGTTATACTCGTATAACTTGATTAGACATTAAGTTCATTTCTTAAATGTACAAATGCAAGGTCAAGTCAGAAAGAGTAAAGATATCTAAATAAATCGAGCTAATATTTCTTTAACAAATATGGACACCTTTTTCATAAATCAATATCTATGGTATTAATTAGATACCAAATTTTTTAAATTTCCTAACATAGTGGTGTTCGTCACCCAATGAGTTTTTAATTACTGGTACATAATGAACAAATTATATAATTATCTTTCTATGTTATTCATCTTCCTGTTTCAATTGGTACTTTGTGGTTACATGTTCTAAATTTTGTAAATATGACTCTTAAATCGTTCGGAAGTTTCTAAGGATATATTTCTTGTCCAAAGCGTTCTTTTAAAATTCTGTAATTCAACCATGGGATCATTATCATAACATGGATATAACAGTACCTAATAAAAGAGTAGTAACTCTTGCCATGCTGTAGCAATTCGATCGGCAAGTCAGGAAATGGAATGAAAAAATTCCATTGGTTTTTAATTATTTATGCCTTCAGTATTGTGGGAATGATAAAAATGTGTTACAAGGTTTGCAAACTTAGTTGATTGGGAGCACTAACGGTTTGATTTGAATTTTGATTTTTCAACTGACATTTTTTTTCATTTTAAACTTCATGAACGTTCATCCAGAACATCAATATTTTTTAACATTTTGAAATGTTTGACATCGCAAAAATAAAGGTCATAATGTTTTGGCAAATGAAAAATAAACCTGTGTACATTTTGTTCACTAATATTTCTGAAGTTTGCTTTGTTTACAATCGGCGCATAACATGCGAGTTGAATAAACCTAATCTTTGGGTGACGAAACCAAACGATTCCCTCTTCTAAACATTCCCATGATACAGTTTGGCCGAGTTTATAGTAGAAGTTGGCTCAGTGGTTCTAGATATTCAATTTTCAATAACTTTTTTTTTCAGTGAGCAAATACCAATTCCCTAAAAAGATCGATTACTCTAAATGCTAGATGGAAAATGGTTTATTTCTAATGTATCTAAAAGGTTTTTCCTTAGTGAAAACATTTACTTGCAGACAAATTATCATCATATTTGAACTGGAATTGGGACTGGAGATTCCAATTTTTTTCCGATGTACAAATAGTTTAGTTTACAAGAAATTGTGAAATAAATATTTAAAATAAAGAAAGACATCATCCCTAACTTGATATGTAAGAAATCAATGGCACAAAAATTTGGAATACAGTATATCTATAAAATAAATTCCAGTGTTGTGATCAGACGTTTAAGCCTTTTGAGATTTATATGTCACATGGTGTGGAGGAGGCTGCATGGTCAACAAAATACCCATTGATATAAACTATTCTCTAGTAAAGAAAAATTTCGTATATTTTAGTTTTAAAATCTGTAGCTTTATACATCTTTTAAAGGCGTTTAGTATAGCCTTAAATGCCCACAATCATCCCTTTTATCAGTTTTAAAAAACTTAGAATTAGTCACATATCTACTTGCGGTCCAGCGCCACCTATATGCATAAAACTCACCAAACTCGTTCCTGATCATTTTCGGTCCGATTAAGCACTTCGGTAATTTCATTACTTCAATGCGTCAATAAAGTCTAGGAATGTAGTATTTTGACTTGTACTTCGTGTTTGATTTGTGACGATACATGACGGTATTGAAGATTTCATAAATTAGACACCAGAATTCCCTTCACAAAGGATTAAACAAATGTAATCTGGTTTTGTTTTGTTATTACGATAAAACTAAAAGAACAAAACTCTATTTTCATTTTCATTTTATTTCAAGTTCTCTTATAAATTATGATTACTCCCATGAGACAATACAACTTCAACAATAATAGTGCACCCATCATACTGTCCTCAATTAAACCACGTGACTAAAACATAAACTATAAAGCACACAACCACGCTCCGTGATATGATAATTTCACAGACGTCTGTTATATATTATGACACAATAAGGCATCATTCGGCTTGGAATGTAACCAGAACAATTAGAATTCACATAAAGGAATGTATTCCTTGGCGGACAAGAAAGTCCGGTATTCAATAATATGTCATGTTATGGTGGATCCCCCATTCCAAAATCTTGTTCGGATGAAACTGCGAAACAACCATGTTTTACATAAGGGTCATTGTGAAAATCGAAGAAATAAATTAAAAACAATTTGTTCTTGCAATCTTCATTAATCTCGTTTGCTATTACCATGCGTCAAAGAAACATTATTGAATTGATTTACGGGGTCGTGAATCCAGGAACGCCAATCCTATTACCCTATGAATGCAACAGATCCCTGGGATCTAAATAGTCATGATTTTTGCAGTTCATCAAATGAACGCCAGCACCGCGTATACAAAGACAGATATATCCTCAATATGGCGACTCTTTTGTTACATAATATGCAATGATATAGAGGGAAAAAAATTAATACAGTTAAATTACAACAAAAAACAGAGGTTTTCAATATCACTCCATCGTTTGATTAAGAATGACGATGACCAAAGTTTGTAAACTTCCTCACGTAATACCTGTATTCCAGTCAGTTCACAAAGTCCTGTCGGTGAACTGATGGATTAATAATCAACAAATCTATCATATACAAAGCAAGGTTTACTTTGGTTCACACCTCTTTGATATAGGTTCAGGACGACTTGAGTGGTCCGTTACCAGTACAATAGTCAAGAATCTATGAACATTAGGCACTCAATCAGTACCTCTTTGTCACGTGACGAGGCCGTTAACGACACTAATTTCGTAAGCACTATTTTTAGGACTTGCATCTCGACCAGCACAGGCTTTGCTGTACCCGTATGTTTCTGGTCCTCGGAATCCAATTAACTGTATTAAGAATTCCGTTAATATCAACATTGATTGTCAGGTTTAGAAGAAGTCGTCCACTATCACATTTTCCACTTCTATCCCCTTCTCCAAACACTTAGCGATTTCTTTTAGGATGAGGACAACACGGCGGTCCAACGCAATCAAATGTGGCTCTAAAAGGATCGGGCGTAAACTGTCTTTGTTCAGTGATTTTCTCAAAGAATTGCTCAGTTTTTCAGGTCCCAGGTAAAACTTGGACAATTTGATGAAGGTAGAATACCTTATAACACAACACTGGTATAACGGCGCTAAAATTGAAAGGTCATCTTTGTGCGACTTTCCAAACCTGAAAAGCATAAGTAAAAACGTTTATACAAGATCACTTAAATCAAACATTTGTGGAGATACCAGTAGTTTTGTTTTATTTTATAAATGTGTATAGTTTGATAGTTTATTAACTAGTATATACAGTAGTATATTGAGAGAGAGAGAGAGAGAGAGAGAGAGAGACTCACGCTCTGCCATTGTCAAGGTGCATGTGGAAAGTGACATTTCCAAAATCCCTGAACGTCTCGTAGTGGTGACGATCCAGATTTCCTACAGTCAAACAATTCATTGTTTTAAACGTGCAGTGATTGTCAATCTATAGACGCGTTTTTATTAAAGGAATAAATCATGAAATCACATCGAAGGCTTTATTAGACCTATCCATCACTGGGTTTCGTCATGTCTGAAGACTATTGACTTATTCTATATCATAAGATGATGCATGGCTGTAACATGCTTCCTTTAAAATGGAATGTAAACTAAAGTCAGAAAAAAAAAATTTGTATTGTAAATACATGTATGCGTATGTTGAGTTATGTGGAGTTACGAACATTATAATTATATACTGAAGGAACACTTATTGATCACAGTAGACAAATTTTACAATAGGTTTCTCTAAAAGAGGAAAATGTTCTAAGCTTTGTACATTTGAGTCGATCAATCGATCCAACACATCTGTTTATTTCTCACTTATTAATCTTTTAGAATGAATTTGAGTAGATATGAATGTTCACTCTGTAATGGATGTTGCATGAAGACCAAGGGACCAGCAAGGCTTTCGGTACAAGGCAATTTTGCAATATCAAAAAATAATAGATGACCTTCATTAGTATCTAGAATCAAAGATAAATAATCGAAACCAATTCTCCCGTACACAGGAAGTCGCGGCAGGCGTTGACTGACAGAGTAAGCTGTAATTAACCCACGACTCCGCCATGACAGAGATATTACTCCTGCTACCCAACACCAAACCGAAAGTCCCATAAGCAGTAATAATAACTTGGCTTTTGCGTCGTGTTAAAATATTAAAGGACACAAAAAAACGTAGACTATCGTCTTCAACTCCAGTGCCAGGGGCAGAAAACGTTTTCAAATATAGAAAACTATTGAACAAGATTCTGATATATTCCGTTATAAGATCAATTCTCCGTTTTAATCTTTTAAATTTTACCTGTTAAGAAGTCGAATATATGCATGTCGATCAGATCTTGGAGTCTGCGTTCGTTGTTGTACGGCGGCTTGGTCCTGACCTTGTCACAAAGGTCATCGTACACTTCCCAGTATGCTTTGCGGTGTTTGCTGTAGGACCTCTTCCATGGGTTCCGCCATGTTTTTCTCCTGCCAATTTTTTCAGGCGGTAGAAACGTTGCTAGGGACGCTTCCACTGTGTCCGGGTTACCACAAATAGCATGGCCAGTGTCACAGTAGTATGAACAGCTTCCGTGGAAACACACGTTATTGGCTAAAGGAAAAAATAACAAAGCTTGATTTATTAAACCAATAGAACTTCATTAGGTTGTCCACTACGCCTTGAAAAAGATTCTCACATCAGTAGAGAATTACTTTATTATGATTATTAACGTGATGATGCATTAGAAGTATATAAGTCAAATACTAGTATGTGGTAAAAAAATATGCAACTTTGGATAATTTTTTTTTTAATTTCATTCAGTAAATGTGAACAGAAGCCCAAGGCGGATTTGAACTCATATTCTGTGGTTCACAAGCCCGATAATTTAACCACTGAGCTATGAAATATGATTGTATGAAATATACAATCAAAGCGATTGATAAAACAATTCAACAAAACATTGAAATCGCCGGCTTGTGACGTAGTGCCTTTAAAAGTAGTGAGGTACCTTAAATAATCATAAGAACGTAAGATATAAAAAGAGGGTTTCAATCACACAGATTCATGTAATGTTTGATCCAAATTGATTTCTGCATGATTAATTTGTTGTAAATATATAAATATTTTGAGGATTTTAATATTTGCACAATTTTTGGGCAATTTAAATTAATGTCGATGCAAAAGAATTGATTAGCAAGACTAAAGCTTTAGAAGAAAATTGTCTGAAAAATTCGTGTACACAGCGATAATAAATTAGGTTTACTCTTTTTTTTTCATATTGAATAAATGACTGTAGCAAGGTTTTTTCTTAGTTTCGTTTCGTTTTGTAAATGATTTTTTTTCGCCATTGTTTTTTGCACTTACCAGGTGAGATAAAAAAGGTTTTAGCGAGTTTTCGATCAGCCAGTCTTTTGATTTCGTATGTCATGTTGAAGCGCCGACCCGCCACTGGGGGCACCCTGTAGAAGGCCAGGGTTCTGAAAGAGAGAGGACAAACGTTCAAAGGCTCTAACAATAAACAAGGCAGCATTGAAGCTAGACAGAAAGTCGAGGCCTCGGTTTGTGTTAAAATACATGAAATGTCTAAACATTTAACGTTCGCCAAAATGTCAAATTTCTTGTAGACTAATATTGCTCACGCCCCTATGTTGTTGTCATTATATCATCTTCTGATAAAGATTTTTCTAAATCTAAAATAGTTATAGAACTTCTAATCTTTATAATACTCGAATGTCATCAAACGTTGAGAGCAATGATGATAAATTACACAGAATGGGTAAGTAAACCTCTTTATGAAAAACCTCACCAAAACTTCAAATAAAGGGAACTGTTGACAACATCAAACATATAATATCATTGGAAAAATTAAGCTTTCTATTCTGAACATCCAGGAGCAAGTCTGCTGTCCAGCCTAAACTATTTATTATTACTATTCGGGTGTTGAATACCAATTACACTTCGTAGTTTACATGATCATCCACTATTTCTACCACTTTTTGTATTATCACTATTTTTTTCTCTTACTTATGCTTTTTGACACATGTATAACTATGTTGTATAATAACATTATATATAATTTATTAGATCCTTGACATTACAAATCAACACAAATAACACAAATTTTACCTCATGTACCATTGTATGTAAATGGTTTTAGAGAGTAAATTGGAAAAGAAAATACTTTGAAATGGGCGTCATTACATAAAATAGCAATCACTTGTTAATAATTTCAAACACACAATGTGCTCATTGTCAAAATGTGTTCATTGTCAAAAGATCGACACAAGCCTGGATAAAGCCAAAGATAGAACAGAACGAAGAGTGCTCACCTGTCCAAATGGAAGGCCCCTATCTCAGCGTAATGTCGCTCATAGTCACTGAAGTAGAAATGGTTCGGTAGAGTTTCAACCTCTCTTGGAAATCTGGAAGTAGTCAAGTCAGAAATCAAAATGAGATAACGGTAGAATAATTCTACCACTTGTCGGAAGGCTTTAGAAAGTGTTCTAGAAGTCACAGACACCCTTCCCCAACCTTATATTTGATATTTGTAATGTTTAGCGAGTATTCAATTTTTTTATGTCAAATCAATTTAATCTCAGGATGATTGTACAATCATGAAAATAAACAATATGCACAATAAATAAATATACAAGAGGGAAAGAGTTGTATGAAAAAACTAAATGATAAAGTATAAAGATTGCATAAACCATGTACGAGTAAATCGCTATTAATGTGTTAGGAACATGGCAAAACATCGGTTTTTCAGTCGCCAACCATGCCTATCAATTATTTTGTTTCATTAACATCTTCAGCACATGCATTTTAATTATTTCCATTCATTAAGACCGTGGCAAGTTTGACTGTCGCGCAGTAAGGCAATTACAAAACTCATAAAAAAATGTCTGCGGACAATAAACACAATATTTGAAAGAACCCAAGTGAACCGAGGAGCTTTGAGGTGTGCGACTGCCGCCTCTCTGCTCGAGAGATTGGAATAATTGGGTAACATCATGCATGTAGGGAGTTTGTGATGTAATCAGGCTCCTGCCGCCCCATCAAATACATCCGATGCGGCTGCAGTGCTATATAATTAATATTAAGTCAGCCTGCCGAGCAGGCTTCATCAAATCCGGAATATCTCATCTTACCCAGTCCCAGGTGTGTGCTCAGAGTTCACAGAATCCTCTTGTATGGAACGCCTCAACTGCCTTATGTAGATAATCCCCATAATATGATGATACTTCAATATTACATGCTGATACTTCAACATTACATGATGGTACTTTAACATTACATGCTGATACTTCAACATTACATGATGGTACTTTAACATTACATGCTGATACTTCAACATTACATGATGGTACTTTAACATTACGTGCTGATACTTCAACATTACATGATGGTACTTTAACATTACGTGCTGATACTTCAACATTACATGATGGTACTTTAACATTACGTGCTGATACTTCAACATTACATGATGGTACTTTAACGTTACGTGCTGATACTTCAACATTACGTGCTGATACTTCAACATTACATGATGGTACTTCAACATTACATGCTGATACTTCAACATTACATGGTACTTTAACATTACGTGCTGATACTTTAATATTATATGCTGATACTTCTTCATTACATGATGGTACTTTACTATGCAGTGGTTCTAAAAATAGGGAGGCGTCGCCTCGGGATCGAAATACGCTAAAACTCAGAACTATGGAACGCCTCAACTGCCTTATGTAGATAATCCCCATAATATGATGATACTTCAATATTACATGCTGATACTTCAACATTACATGATGGTACTTTAACATTACATGCTGATACTTCAACATTACATGATGGTACTTTAACATTACATGCTGATACTTCAACATTACATGATGGTACTTTAACATTACGTGCTGATACTTCAACATTACATGATGGTACTTTAACATTACGTGCTGATACTTCAACATTACATGATGGTACTTTAACATTACGTGCTGATACTTCAACATTACATGATGGTACTTTAACGTTACGTGCTGATACTTCAACATTACGTGCTGATACTTCAACATTACATGATGGTACTTCAACATTACATGCTGATACTTCAACATTACATGGTACTTTAACATTACGTGCTGATACTTTAATATTATATGCTGATACTTCTTCATTACATGATGGTACTTTACTATGCAGTGGTTCTAAAAATAGGGAGGCGTCGCCTCGGGATCGAAATACGCTAAAACTCAGAACAATGCATGTAGAGGTATAGAGTATGCTGTAAAGTTTTCAAGACTGGGCTGTTTCTTTGTTTCAGATAGGACTAAGGTCCTTTGAGACTAATTTAGATCTAGATACTCAACAAATGCTACTATTTGGTTAAGTGTCTTTTGAAAGGGTTATTTTAAATTTTAAAAAATAGTTGCTTGGTGAGACCATTGGGGCTCAGCGCATAAAATCAGGGGGAACAAAATTTCCAAAGGGGATTTTTGGTCTAAAAATGTGCATTCAGAGCCCAATCTTTTGGCGCTCGGTCAGAGTGGACTGCTAAAATATTAATAGCACCTAAACAAAGACTTCTGTCATTTATGTTAGATTAGACTTATGGGAATTGATGGGCTCTCCCTGGAGATCCACGTGTAGGGGTGGGCAATGTAAGCACTGATTTGTTCAACAGTACAGTTACCGCTAAAATCAGATTCAACAGCACTAAATGCAGTGCTCTATCCTTTGCATGAATGGGGCCATGATTTTATAAGCTGTATGTGTGGTTATCACATGCCTGAATACATTGCACCCAAACAAATCCTATTTGTTCCTACATTATTTTTATTCAGTAGAGATCCTCTCTTATGCTACTAACCAAATAGTAGCGTTTGTTGAGTATCTAGATCTAAATTAGTCTCAATGGACCTTAGTCCTATCTGAAACAGAGAAACAGCCCAGTCTTAAAAACTTTACAGCATACTCTATTATACCTCTACAGACATTGTTTTGAGTTTTAGCGTATTTCGATCCCGAGGCGACGCCTCCCTATTTTTAGAACCACCGCATAGTGAAGTATCAGCACGTAATGTTAAAGAACCATCATGTAATGTTGAAGAATCAGCACGTAATGTTAAAGTACCATCATGTAATGTTGAAGTATCAGCACGTAATGTTAAAGTACCATCATGTAATGTTGAAGTATCAGCACGTAATGTTAAAGTACCATCATGTAATGTTGAAGTATCAGCACGTAATGTTAAAGTACCATCATGTAATGTTGAAGTATCAGCACGTAATGTTAAAGTACCATCATGTAATGTTGAAGTATCAGCATGTAATGTTAAAGTACCATCATGTAATGTTATAGTATCAGCATGTAATGTTAAAGTATCATCATATTATGGAGATTTCTACATAAGGCAGTTGAGGCGTTCCATACTCTTGAATTTTTAAATGTATACTTTGATGGTATTTTAAACCCTAAATTATTTCCGGGGAAAACATTTCTATTACAATTTTAGGGGGTAATTCTGTCGGATATATAGATCAGTATACAGCAAAAATATGGCCTCTGGTTTAAATACATTAATATTTTATTAGTACAATTCGCAGACATTTTCACATTTTTTGTACGTAAGATTGTCTTATATTTGGTACAAGTAAATCTTTTCATTCAACACTTGGGTTGTCACCTTTCATGGGGTATGACTATGATAGCTTTCGCCCATCGTATCGGGGGTATTCTGGGTTTGTCCCAGGCTTCTCTGTTTATGCTGTACGAGGGTTGATCCAAAAGTAATGTCACAGATGCGTTAAAATAGTGAAAATTCGTCGGAGGGTAATAAACTTTGAAATTACTTTTTTAAGTAAGATCTAAAAATTCAAAAGCAAAAATGATAATTAATTTTGAAGAAAACATTTTATAGAGTGTGAGTTGAGGAATTACGTACAGTTCTCGGCGCGTCATTGCGCGACGTCATTTCTGGATTCTTGGCGTTAAGTTTAAAATTCATAATGTAGCCCTTGCATAACAAAATTGGCCATGATGCATTATTCACAATCTTTATCATTTAATTTTTCATTTGATAAATATTTACTCTTTTCGAGTTCGATAGTTTAGTGTATTGGGCTTTTTTTTTTTTTACCTTGCGCTCAGTTTAATCGTTAATTCTCCTATAGAGCGTACTAGGTTAAACACGTTAGCGTAACTAAGTATTTTTTATGGGTTTCTTTTCTTACACTTAAGTACTGTCTAAGTATCTTTATGAATCCCAGCCCTGGTTATCTAATTAATTATTCAACAAGACATATTCTTTCAAAATACCATTTGAACTACATTAAGGATACTCTCTCTCTCTCTCTCTCTCTCTCTCTCTCTCTCTCTCTCTCTCTCTCTCTGTTCATAAGTAAATTTCAATACATTTCAAGTGATTTTTATCTATCGAAGCAAGAAAGGGATCGTAAAAGTACATTTTATCTCCCTTCGCATATCCGGTCTTATTGTCCCTTGATCAAGAGACAAAATGCATCGTTAAACGAGACCTTAATTGTTGATGCATTAACATTTGCATCTTTCTACAGTACAGCGCCCATGATAAGTGCGGTACATTTATGATTGTGTGACATTACTTTGGTATCAACTCTTCCAATTCTTTATTCACTCAAGACCAGTTCACTGGAATTTGAGGTTCAAAATCATTATATATTATACAAATGTACACGAATACAGTCAAGGATCACATGTACAGTAGAAGTAATAATGACAAAAAAGGTTAAAATCACAATACAATAGGTTGTTAAAGATGGTTTCTGGAAGAAACGACTTTCAAAATTTTCTTAATAAATATTGACAAGTTTTTTAGTTTTTCTACATTAAAAGTATTCATGAGCTCGTTAAATTTTATAATATTTGGGTTTTCATAATATCTCTTGGGTAAAAACATTTTTCTGTTTTGATTATTGTACTTTTAACTTTTAAAAACTTTTATCAATAATCTTTACCGTCAAATGCGAGCTTTTTGCCGGAGTAACATTAAAAATAAATAACAATTGTCTACACTTCACAGTCAACAACAGTGTTTGATACTGGTTGTGCTGGTTGTATAAGATTTGTATATTACCTCATGGGCTTAAACAGAGCTTGGCCTTCGTCCTGAAAAGTGATGATCAATTTCAGCTGTGTACCGCCATCTTTCTGCTCTGAAACAAGAGACACATAGAATTCCGCTGGTATTATTGTTTGTGCGGCTCCGGGTACCATGGTTATCACAAAATTTCATTTGAGAATTGTCTTTTATTCATTGTCATAGTAATAGTATCAACATATAATACTTCTGTGAAAAAATCATTTGGAAATTGTTTCATCTGTCGAGGTCACAAGATGACCCGGAAGTACATACCAACGTCTATAACGGTTTCCTGCTCCATGTCCGCCATTAGACCGTCCACGGCGGGGTCATCGGGCTCGTACATGAAATACTGGTTGATTCCCCGCTGGTATTTCTCCCAGTTGGCGGACCCGCCTCTGTAAGAATAAGCATATTTCTGAGTCCCATTGAGTTGACAATAGTTTTATAGGCCACATCGCTCACCAGAGCAACAATAGACATGACAAATTCAGCTTAATGAAGTCATGATACAAACTATCTGGACAATGTAGTATAATACATGTAGATCCTGTATAAATAAAAATTCATTTGTCCCCTGGATGTTCTTATGTTTATGATCAAGTCCCTTTACTAACAGGATGATTTTATAGTTATATCACATGTTGAGCATTGAACTTCACAAAAAAGATCCTAAACAATTGTATATATATGGGATATAAACCTACATCAACTTTGAACCCCTTTGTGAAGCCCAAAAATAATCCAGGGGCCAAAGTCTAAACAATTTTAAAGAATCAGCAATATATCAAAATGCTTGCATATATAAAATTTAAATTATATATCATAACATTTCATTTTTTGTGAATAATTAAAATGTTTTCCTTTGTAAAATTGAATCCTAAATGTGCCCCCCCCCCACTCCTCATAATTTTAATTTTAACTAATTTACATTATCTGGGATGCTTTCAGATTGTGGCCGGCCCCTCCCTATCCCTGGGGTCATGAATTTTTCAACTTGGAATCTAAACTACCTGGGTATGCTTCCACTTATGTTTAAGCTTTCATGACAGAACGGTTCTTAAGAAGAATATTTTTGAAAATTTCTCAAATGTTTTCAATAGTTCACAACTTTGAACCACACTGCCTAATGGTATTTGTTTCAAGTTTGGTTGAAATTGGCCCAGTATTTCGGGAGAAGATGTGATACGGACGGATGGACAGATGGACGTCAGACAAAATGAGATCAGAAGAGCTCACTTGAGCTTTTAGCTCAGGTGTACTAAAAACTACTGTACTTAGAGAAAACGTGTATCTGAAGGCGTGACAGTCACTGGACAGTCTGTTCATCAAAGCCCTTAATTAACTGCTGAGTTATCAATTAAAGAAAATCCATATTTCTATATTTCACAAAGGAAGTAACTTTTCTTTTTGATAAATGAGACGATGTCTAAAACACAGAATAATTGAATAAATTTCAATTGATTTGGTGTATACTAACAAAACAGTAATCAATTTTACGATGTGTTATTGTCAATAAAAATATGGGAAAGGGTTCTTATAATAAAACAATAAACAATTTTCTAGTCAATTGCATCGTTTATGAAATTTGTAATAAAAGACGGTCATATTATTTCTTAAAACAGAATTAATTCGCCGATTAAGTTTAGAGAAAGCTCATGAATTATTTAAGGACCTTATATTCATTTCGTACGTAATAGTAAAAAAATTCATAATTCATATAAACAGCTGACGCATTCAGGTCAAATGCACAATTCGTCATTTAGTTTGGAACTTCTTAATCAGAGTTTCTTCTATGCCATAAGAATGCACTAAGAAAAATGGACCGATTTGAACATATTTTACTTTTTTATTGATCATAAAAAATATAGTTTTGACGACCAACTTCCGCTCCGGAATAATAGAAAAACAGCTTGTTCGAATTTCTTTTTTAATGAGTTGACAAATATAGTCAATTTTATCATACTTTTAGTGAAACTATGAAATCAAAAATATGAATATGATTTACAGTGGATATAGATACTGCCTCCCCCCCCCCACCCCAATATACAAACATACATATGCACACACTCACAACAACAAAAAATCGCGGGATATAGCCGGCTCTTGTAAAACAATTATCGGTGTCATCCGTCAAGAGGAGACCAGAGGACGACACACAGACAGAAGACAAATGTCTCCGGT
Organism: Magallana angulata; assembly: GCF_025612915.1. NCBI lineage: Eukaryota > Metazoa > Mollusca > Bivalvia > Ostreida > Ostreidae > Magallana > Magallana angulata. Next base: position 4,836,139 of record NC_069120.1, on the reverse strand, counting down.
GAAGATGGCCCGCAGCCAGCCGCCATTCAAACACCGAGCTCTTTCTCTGGTGTCAGTGCTTGGGGAAACAGTTTTGCGCGCCTTTGTACAAACGTGGTATTGGCAGTTTATGGTAGTTTGTCTCATATGAAATTTGAAAGACGAACTAATTAATTATGCAAAATATTAGTGAAGAGTTATTTCTGTTATCAAACTGCGCGACTTTAAGACAGGGGAATCATTTTTTATTTCATAAAGTGGAATATGTAATTATCCTAAGACGCGAGTTCTTCCACTGAAAATAACTACGGCATTCTAAATATCCTAAAGAAAGCACATTAGAAAGGGATGGTTTCCTCCGAAATAATGACATTACCATACACAATGCGCCACCGTGTCAATTCTGCACATTCTGATAAAAGCAGGGAATCTACATTTGTTTCGGTTGAATGGAACCTGTCAATTTACAAAACATGTTCCCCAAGTCTTCAATTATGACCTGTAACTATCACTGCATAATAGGTTAATAAATACTTAATAAGTTGTTCCTGCATGAATGTTGACATAAAATGGACAATAATATCTCGAAGCATCGTTTCCTCAAGGCTAAGAGGTTTCCCGTGTCTCTGTCCCATCAAAGGCTGTGCATAGGGCAATTACAAGTGGGGGACGAGAGTGTCCCACCAAATGTTAAAATCAGAAGGGGCATCATTTCCAACCAACCGTGGATCCCATCTAGGCATCTTATCGAAAGTCGCATAATGGATTAATGGAATCATTTGACAGGAATGTTTTGTACTCGTTAAATAAGGGCCCTTCTCCCTGTTATTGCCTGCACTTTTCGGTTCTGTGGATCGATCATACACCATTGCCTATTCGTATATCGACTCTGATTTCGCTCGTTTGTATAGTACAAACAGAAGTTCTCACCGATAATTACACATCAATAATTTAAAACGCAAAACTTTCTAAAACAACACTTATGTAAATGTATTGAACTGGAAAAAATTGTTTACTTAACATGTAGATTGAAAATTTTAATCTAAAATGATATTTAAGGAGAAAAAAATGAGCGAGAAAGAAAAGGTGGGGGGGGGGGGGGGGAATTCCAATTAGAGTGATTTAGCGCAGTGTAAGAGTTAGATTTATTGTCGGAATCAGACGACTGAACAACATGAAAAAGCGGATAGGGCAATTCATTCATATGATCTGGATGAGTTGTTTAACATCTTTAATTAGCCGAAAGATTACAAATCACTGTTTTCTATTACTAATGTGTAATATGTATATTTACTATTACGGAGTTTTCTGATATGACCTAAGGTCTTCTAGTCGGTCCCTCCTCTCGATGAATCAACACACGACGGGTTTACCTGCTGTACAAATAGCGCTACAAAAATGTCATTCCAAAACTCACCGGCAATTAGACAGAACTATCAGACCCCACCAACAAACAACACTCAGATAGAGCTCCTTACCCGCCGTTCTCGGAGTCGGTGTACCCCGGCAAATAAATGCCCTTCTTATGGTTGCGTTTCTTGATATTCCACAACACTGACTCGTAGGGAGTCACACGAAGTTCTTCCATGTCAAACATTTTGGGGTGGGTCCTACCCAGCTTCTTCAGCATGTCGTCCACGGCGTCGTCGCTGAATTTTTCGGGTTTTTGATCGTGGGCCTTGATGACCTCTCTCCCCGCGGGCTGCGCCCTCTCCCCCTCCACCGTCTCCGGACTGAATTCATCACTCGTGTAGTTACTTTTGTTTAACCTTTTCCGAAGCGCCGAGAAATGGGCTTCCGTATCCACAATCCTTGGAATCAGTTTCCGTATATGAGGGGAAGGTTTCGTGTATTCTATAATTCGAGGTAAAGTGTTCAACAAATACATACAAGTCCCTATAAATGAGAGGCCCAAGATGGACCCTAACACTCGGTACTTTAGCTTCATGGTGGCAGCGACCACCAGATTATCGTTCGTCACTTAATTCCAGAGGCACTCTTCTCCGAGATAGAGACCATGCTCCTGTATCCGGGACTCTGACGACGACATTCCACCTGTCACTCAGGCTATGCAGCGAATAGACTAACGCCCTCTCCGCGTAGCGGCTTCTACTTATAAATTGCCTCACGAATTCTGTTTCCTTAATTATATTCAAGTCTCACGTAAATCCAGTCAGTTATGAAGAATAATAAATAAAACTTGTACACTAAAAAACACACAAATGAAACACAGGTAAATACGAGAAGTTGATAGATTTAAACAAACCACTTTTCCTTTCGAATGAGTTTAGAGATGGAGAATTAGTGAAAGCATCGTTACACCTCAACACGCGCTATTTAACTCTTGTTGTTTAAGCCTTGCGGTCGATTGAATATACCAATGTGACGAATGCATTCGCCACGACCCCAAAGGTCGATTCTCCTTACATACCTGCCATAAACGTCAAATATATTCAGTAATGAATATTACATACACTGCTGGAATCAATACAAAGTATAACAATATTGGGTATACATCAGAATTTTTCACACTTCCTCGCAGACTCCTGTTGTAAGGTTTCGCAATCTTCTAAGCAGTGTTGTTGGCGTCAGAGAATGACGACAAGTTTCCGACGTGTGGACACAATAATCATGCCGCATAATCCCTACAAATGGTGAAAAACAATAGGTATATACTGCCCCAGGGGGTCGGTCACAACACGTGTAAAGACGGCCCTCGTGATGCCTACACAGAGCATCTACTACAGGCCTCTGTAGTCCGCGCAATGCATATGACAACGCATGTCAATCCGTTGTCTGGTCTACGTTAACCATGCTGTGTGTACTCACCCCGACCACCCCCGCAACATGTACCTTACCCATCCAACTACAGTCCCGGTATATGATAAATTACTTCAGCAAGTTTTACAAAAACAAAAACTCCTCGCCTTGTTCCACTTAACACACCACGGAAGTAGTTCAAAGAGACTTCTTCAGTTTGCCTTTTAATTGACGATAAAGCATGATTTGGAGTGTTAATATGTGTATAGATACCAACCATGGCGTTACCTCTGAATCTGAGTTTGTCTTTGAGATGCACGTGTTTTGATACCAAGGCTCTACTTGAGAAGGATCCTGTTTGATGAACACTGAAAAATTAGCTTAGCTACAAGAGTATTTTATTTTTGTAATTCAACTATAACAGTGTATCATCAGTTTGAAATAATAAACCGTATCAAACACTAGTAAAAACCAACGACTTCACGGAAATACGACATCAATCAGTTTGTGTCAATCGAAACCACAATCGCGTCTCATTCTACCAGAAAATATACAATTATTATCAATCAAACAAAAATAGATAGTCATATGTGCATGAAATAACCCAGTAATTAGTATTAGAAAACACAGAAGGATCAATTTCTCGCGTTAATTGGCTGGCAACATTCCGCCGGGACGCAGCGCTCACCCGGAGGTCAAATGTGCTGTCGCGGGCAAACCCAATCCTCAGAATCGGCCATTGATCTCACCTTACGGCAGTCATGAAATACGCTAAATATCATGTAAAAAGATCACAGCATTGCAATGCCGCGTCATCTGACAATATAATTCAGTTGATATATAACGGTCTGGGTGAGGGGTATAACGGTGAAATACCAAAGCAAAACGTCAAGATCCTGCGAGGTAAAGTCACGTGACGATCGGTTATTTTGCAGACCGACATCCCTTCATATTACAATTTTTTTTTTCGTGGTTATTAGAATATTAATTTTCACTGTATTGCTTTGTGACAACGGTTAAATTTACAGGCATTCGATTTCAACCTCCTACATTGTATGTGCTTTAGGGTATCGTCTTAATTGAAGGAGTCTGTTCCTTGCAAGAGGGTGTCAATACCAAAGAGTAAAGCGAGGATTCAAAACGAAACAAAATGAGTTAAAATCTGAAAAAACTGTTGACAACCCATAATGAAATTGATGTATTGAGTAAATTACCAATGTATGAGAGTTTCATCACAAATACGAACTGTTTTTTTTTTAAAGTAAGCCAAAAGCGGACAGACAAGCTAAAATCTAACGTAATCGTTAATAAATTACAAGTTAACAAAGGGATGGGCGACATGTTGGGTATCTTTTACATACGCCCAATGACCTCACGACCAGCTGTCTTCGACCAAAGCAATTTATATCCCTAAATAATCAAAGAAATACAAGGTAAACACAGGAAATCAAAGCTGGATCTACACTATTGAACGGGGGATGTAAACTGATACTGTGGGGAATAATAGATCTCTGCCGGCGAGAAATTAAATGTCAAAGATAGTTATATATGTACAACAATTGCAAATATGTATCTCCAGCTAATTGGAAGTTATATCTTTTAAATGGAAAGATTCATGTACATGAGCATAGATAAAACCTTTATTAAATTAAACCTTAGCGATTTGTGCCATGTTCTTTTTTATAAACGTCCATCTGTATACACTGGAAAGTGAGGACACTATAGTTTGTTGTCTATGGTTTTAAAAATCAGACCCAAAAAATTCAAATAGGAACTGTCAAATTTAAGGAAATAGAAGGAATAATTATCATTTCAAAATTTTAAAAAATGTTTACTTATCTTAAGTTGTTGTAGTGCGCTAAATATTGATTTAATTCAAATAATTCTTCTTTGTCGTGAGGTAGAGTATTACCGTAGAATAGCAACAAATATCTAACCTCCTTAACAATTACATAATGTTATTGAGTGTTGAATGTGAAGGTGGACACGCATCATTAATCTTTGTGGTCATTTTCAGATTTTTTTCTTCAGAATTCGTTTCAAAACATGTCAAATTTTCTTCTGGGCAATGCTCACTGACGTTATCGTGATAGCCTTTCTGGAATCACTCGTCGACAGTTTGTACGGGCCGTGGGGCATTCACCTCGCTTGCTTGTTTTGGAAATAAATTCAGGAAAACCAAGGTAAGTGTACACGTTGCCTGTTTATTAATCTTAATGGCAGTACAGAAGCCACATAGGAAAACGATAAAGCGATATATCCGAGATTGTTCATTAGCACAGGAAGTACAGGAAGAGGAATTACGTCATGTATCCACAGCTATAGACGCCTAGGAACGGGGCCGAGCCTCCACACCGTTTCCTCCCCACATCTAAGTCCCCGCCTGGAAATAAAATAACGTAACAGATCAAGATACATGAGCTTCCTTCTCTGATGAATGGAATCCTGCGATGTCTAACTAATTTTGAATAACAGTTCTTCAAAATTTTAGAACGAATTTTAACATCAAAATACGGTAAATGCTTCCACAAAAATATAATTACTCCTAGAAATGCAATTTCCTAATTCTAACGTATTTGTCTTGTCTAATGATAAACTATTCAGAGAACAAAGAGACAGAGGCACAATAATTCTAATTTGACTTCGTAAGTTTGGCGACCGCGGCCTTCAAGATTGCATTTCTGCCATTATGTTATGCATAGCTTAAATTAAGTGTTTGAAAATAAAATCACAGATCTTGAAAAAAGAAAGACAGTAACGCCAACTTGCCACCATCATTTGCATTATTCACTTTGTAACCCTACGATTCTTTTGTGTGAAGAAAACCGATTCTCTGTTTTCAAGTATCAACCATTATATGGAATATGAGGTAACAACAATATTTTTGATTAAATCTGGAGAAGCATCAAAGGCATGTTGTTATGTTTATCAAGTGGAAGTTGTAACAGAAAGTTATGCTTTCATGGCAAAGAACTTCAATAACGTCACGTGACCACTGACGACATAAGAGCCCCATGTACACCGAGTCTCAGATGACTGCGATAAGACTCTAAATGCTTCAGATGGGCTTTAATTAGCTTCAATATTAGATTCTTTATCGCTTCACATTCATAAACTGCTGCCGTCCTAGACAAACTCGCCGATCTAAATTCTGGTAAATCTTAAAAATCGGTATAAACAAATAAAAAAGGAGTTACTCGAGTTTCGTACTGAGGGTTTTCTCAGTCAAACCAAGGAAATAATTTAATCTTATTTACGTGTTATTGTTGAAGGAAATTTATCAAATCAAATTGATGATCTGATACACTGATACGTTTTTCATATAATTCATTACATTGAATTATTTTTATAGTCAATCATTTTTTTTTTAGCTTTAATTAAGCTGATCCCAGAAAAAACACGAACTTGCATTTTCTCAGCCAGGTAACAACACGACAGGTGTTGCTTACAAGCCGGTAACATCAAAATTCTTACAAGAAATCTGCATAATGCCTCCTAATACCACAGCCATACAATGCCCAAAATATGAAGTATGTTTCTTTCATCAACGAGGAGTAAATTTTCTGTGTCTGTGAGAGGCCGCTTTAAGCTGTTGTGAAGTGTTTCTACATGCCGGGGGTTTCCAGTTGAACGCCTCGCACTTCGTGCACCTCCCCGTGCACTAACCCCCTCAGCCCCTCCACACAGTCTTTCGGGTTCCTCTATTTCCAACGTCACCTGCTCATTTTTTCCAGCTTTCCCAGAGCCAGTCCTCATTAAAATACAGATTTGATATTGCCATAGACCATTTAATGCATAATTTCATTCGTATAAAACAACCAATTACTATTAACAACTGGTATGGCTTCAGAGCGCCAAATAACAACAGCCGCCTCAGTATTCATTTTATTCTGCGTAAACTGGCAACCCAGTCTCAAATTATCGAAATGGACAACCAAGACAACGGGACAGTTTCAATACACCTCAGTTTGTTATTGTCAAAACCACCATCAATAACGTGTCCTTCTGTCAAATGACAAGATGAGCATCGACCCTATATCCTGACTAACCGCCACTCGCCGCCTTTTAGCCACGGATTGCTGGTCTCCACAGCCATGTATCTGGTTCATTATTCACAATTAACTCTCACTATCCCTATAACAAGGGCAATAACATGTAATAATCAATGTAATCAATGTAATCAGTGTCATAAGGACAGTCGCTGGATTCAGGCTTGGTCCATTTTATACGATTTACTACGTGGAAGTACGATGATGTTGAAGGACTCTAGTTTATCAGGAGGGCAACTGTGCATCTCTGAGGTCCAAACAATCCCTCAATCACAACCATAAACCAATAAGAATAAAGCCTGGACAAATTGAAAGGTTCTCCTTAAAACAAATGGATACGTTCATGTTCACGAATCTACGTCCACGGGTTACATATCAGGCACGTAGAATCGGGGGGGGGGGGGGGGGGTATGATATCATACAGAAATTGAATTTTGGATGAATGTTCCCCCTACTTTTTAAAGGTTTTTTTTTTTAGCTTGTCAAGATTTTTCAATTATACTAGCTATAACAACACAATTGAATAAAGTTTTAAGAGTGTTGTTTGAAATCATTTGAAACATTTTCTCCAATTAGTTTTGCATTCAATAAATTATTTACTCTGAAATGCACAGTGCCCTCTGGATAATCTAAGTATCAAAACAATGTACTGTTTCAGAAGTTCTCTTTCTCTTGTCTTTGTTCTTGAACCATTCACTGAACTGGTGTGCATGGATCAGCAGGACAACGTCTATTACATTAAACTGTTTCATCCTTCCTTTAGAGTTAAAGGACAGATATGCACCTTTTTAAGCAAAATGTATGCACTTTCCAGCCATGATCTCTGGAGCTTGAAAATCACTTCCAAATTTTTAACCCATTTAAGTGCTGACCCCCTTCTTTTTTGTAAAAAATAAAATGAACACTTATATCCTTATTAGCAAAGATTGTGAAACAGTATCTTTCAGTCCCAGCTTCCTGAGACTGCTTCTGTTAAATGTTTATTTAGCATAGAAGGGAAGATTTCCTAATCCAACAGGATGCAGTTAAAAGATGAAACCTTTGAAACTTTGATGATCATACAAAGCAACAACAATCTTGTATGAGTAATTATATTTGAACCTGAAAGTGAACATGAACCTGTTGTTATGTTAAAGTGTGTTTCATATATTAAACATTTGCAACAAACTTTTACTTAGCTATACTTTTTAAAAACTTATTATTGACTTTTCACAAAGTAATTGTAATGGTAATGCATTACTTTACTCATGTAATAGTAATGTAATGCATGACTTCAAGAAAATTAAGTAATGGTAATTTAATGCCCAAATCCATGAATGTATTGCATTACTTTACAGTGTAATTCACCCCAAGCCTGGTCTACATATTTACATACATGTATCTTGGATGTGTACCCATTGTCTACATATATACTTATCTTGAACCTGTACCCATGGTCAACATAGTAACATATCTCTCTGACTTGAATCCATCGTCTACATATGAACATCTCTTGGATTTGAGCCCACTGCCTACATATTTACACCTCTTCAGACTTGAACCCATGGTCTATATATTCACACATCTTGAATTTGAACCCATGGACTTCATTCTTACAACTCCCTTTTACTTAAACCCATGGTCTACATATGAATATCTCTTGGACTTGAACCCATGGTCTACATATTTACATCTCTTGGACTTGCACCTTTGGTCTATGTATTACATCTTTGGGATATGAAGACAATGATCTACATTTTAACATCTCTAGGACTTGAACCCATGGCCTCCATATTTACATCTCTAGGACTTGAACCCATGGCCTCCATATTTACATCTCTAGGACTTGAACCCATGACCTCCATATTTACATCTCTAGGACTTGAACCCATGACCTCCATATTTACATCTCTACGACTCGAACCAATGGTCTGCCCGTGGTTCACAGTATTACAGCTCTTGGATATCAAGACTATGGTCTACATTTTTACCCCTCTGAGGATAGAGTCTATATTTGACTGTACATTTACATCTCTCTGGGACATATTTACCCATCTGGAGCTTGAACAATTGGTCTCTATGACTAGAACCTAATCATTTTTATAGCCTCTACACTCAATATTTCACTTTGACATATCAATGGTACCAATAGCTGATACATGGACATTTTTAGTTAGACTTTGGAGTACTATTTACACATATGAACACTGAACCCTTGGCCTACAGGACTCTAGTAAATAAACTCTTGGTCTTTAGATTTACATTTCTCTGGTATTAGTATAAATTTTTCAGCTTGAAACCTTTTAAAGATCTGATTTTTATGATAAAATCTAAATGAAGCTAATCCTGAAAACATTTTGCATCATTATTTTCATTAACTGCATCATATTGTTGAATCAAATAAATCTTGTTGCCAATATCTATACAAAATGACTGTCACTCTGTCCTCAGTTAATCATCAATACCTAACATATCAAATTATATTACTCTAATGGACGATCAGGAGCCTATACATGTATTGTAAATCTCATTACTGTTCTAAAATGTTGAATGTTTAGCTCACTTCTAAGTTAATAAAATTCTAGAGTGAAAACAAAAATTATCCAAATCTATTACCTTGACTTTACCAAAGCCAACCTTTTTACATCTTGTAATCCAAAACAATTTTCCAGGTAGAAGTTCTAAGTATGACACTGACAAAATCCCCCTAAATTTCCATTCTAGTACAACTGTACTGCAAAAAACATCAAGGCCAAAACCAAAACCATTCTATATTTTTTTTACAATTCCAATTTTGAAATATGCTTTCCCTTCAAAATATGTTTTGAAAGCCTAATTTATAACCAAGAATAAAAAATATCTGAAAAAATACTTTGAGGCTATGACTGAACTTCATTATAAGAACAAAGACCGAATTAAACGTCGACTACACCTCCAATATCCCACTTGTTCTATTTTACTAGAAAGGTCAAAAGAAAAAAAATTCATATTATAAATCTAATTTCTGTTCATACGATAAATAGATTGACAAAAACATAATTTGGTAAAACTGTGCAACAAAAGGTTCATATGAAATGACTATTTCTTGATTTCTTAGTGCAGTAAAAAATACCTTCTTCAGCACTGGGCGAGGAATGTTCATCAAATCACACAAGTTGTTTCGCACTGGTCTAATACTCTCTACCTCAATCTCATCATCCCTGTAATATCAAAACATGTACATACATCCAATCAATGGTGACAGATAAGAAATAACATTGTCATAAAAAAGGAAATTAATTAGAGTCATCATTAATACATGTATACGAACATAATGAGAAATATTGCTTAGCCTGCTCGTTTTTATTAAAAAATAATTGAAATCATCACTTATCCATCTCTTATTTGGATAACCGTATGAGCTGATGTTCGAGATGGTGAGCCTACACACTCAATATACAAATTTTTTAGCTGGATTGTTCATGGGTGTCCTTATAAGACTGATAGCCAGCAGGGTGAGGGATCATCGCCCTCTGGGACCGCTTTGTTTCTCACCAGGTAAACTCGCTGAGGGTGGTGGTGATCTCGTCCAGACTGTCCTCGGGAACGATCTCGTCGTAGGTGACCAGGGCCTCGTACAGCTTGTTAGCTGTGGCCTTCCTCACCTACAACAGACAAGAGAGTAGGGCTCAGAAAGTGTGTCACCCACACAGGATAACCTGCCCAATCAATCACCTGCCTAGGGATTGGCTTAGACTCTCTCTCTCTCTCTCTCTCTCTCTCTCTCTCTCTCTCTCTCTCTCTCTCTCTCTCTCTAACAGGATGTAGATAAACAAAATAAGGACTTAATGAGATTACTTTCATAAATAATTCAAATTCTGAAATATATATGTAAGCAAATATATTCTTATTGAATTACAAATATTTTAAAGCTTTTCATGATAACTTACTACCTACAGTCATAAAAAGGCTTTGAAAAATTCTGATTAATATAATCTAATCAATATGATATGTGAATTCATCTTTAAGATTAAACAAGAGGCCCATGGGCCACATCGCTCACCCGAGGAACAATAGGTATGACAAAATCAGCTTAATGGAGTCATAATACAAACTATCTGGACAATGTACAATAATACATGTTGATTCTGTATAAATAAAATCCATTTTTCCCCTGGATATTCTTATGTTTACAATCATTAGTCCCTTTTCTAACAGGATGATTTTATAGTCATATCATATGTTGAGTATTGCAGTTCTCAAAAAGATCCTTAACAATTGTTTATATATGGGATATAAACGTACATAAACTCTGAACCTTCTTATGAGGCCAAAGAATTGTCCTGGGGCCAAAATCTTAACAATTATAAAGAATCATCTGGCTGATTAATTTCTGAGAAGAAGATTTTTAAAGATTTACCATATATATTCCTTTGTTAAACTTTGGCCCCCCATTGTGGCCCACCCTACCCCTGGGGATCATGATTTTCACAACTTTGAATTTACACTACCTGAGGACGCTTCCACACAAGTTTAAGCTTTCCTGGCTGATTAGTTTCTGAGAAGAAGATTTTTAAAGATTTACTCTATATATTCCTATGTAAAACTTTGACCTTCCATTTTGGCCCCACCCTACCCTCGGGGGTCATGATTTTCACAACTTTGTATCTACACTACCTGAGGATGCTTCCACACAAGTGTCAGCTTTACTGGCTGATTAGTTTCTGAGAAGAAGATTTTTAAAGATTTACTCTATATATTCCCATGTAAAACTTCGATCCCCCATTGTGGTCCCACCCTACCCCCGGGGGTCATGATTTTCACAAATTAGAATCTACACTACCTGAGGATGCTTCCACACAAGTTTCAGCTTTCCTGGTCTTATGGTTCATGAGGAGAAGATTTTTAAAGATTTACTCTATATATTCCTATGTAAAACTTCGACCCCCCATTGTGGCCCCATCCTACCCCTGGGGGTCATGATTTTCACAAATTAGAATCTACACTACCTGAGGATGCTTCCACACAAGTTTCAGCTTTCCTGGTCTTATGGTTCATGAGAAGAAGATTTTTAAAGATTTACTCTATATATTCCTATGTTAAATTTCGACCCCCCATTGTGGTCCCACCCTACCCCCGGGGGTCATGATTTTCACAAATTAGAATCTACACTACCTGAGGATGCTTCCACACAAGTTTCAGCTTTCCTGGTCTTATGGTTCATGAGAAGAAGATTTTTGAAAATTTCTCGAAAATATTCATAAATTCCTAATTATCTCCCTTTGCAAAAGGGCGTGATCCTTAATTTTCACAAATTTAAATCCCCTTAGGCTAAGGATGCTTTGTGCCAAGTTTGGTTGAAATTGGCCCAGTGGTTCTTGAGAAGATGTTGAAAATGTGAAAAGTTTACAGACAGACGGACGGACAGACAGACAGACAGACAGACAGACGGACGACAGACAAAATGTGATCAGAATAGCTCACTTGAGCTTTCAGCTCAGGTGAGCTAAAAAAAAGAATAGGACAGCATGCAAACTTGCAAAGAAATTAATCGTTAATAATTTTCATGATCAGATTATGATATATCACAATTTCATAGTCATTTTTCATTCACAGAATACTGTAGACGTATTTATTTCCACGGGGTCATAATTCCGCGGAATCACAGTATCAGTTTAATCCGTGGGTAAAAATTTACGCGGATTCTTTGAATGAAAAAAAATCATATGAATAATTATTATAGAATTTAGTTCTGAACGATTTTCATTACCGAGAATTTTTCCAACTTTGGACTTAAATTGTAAGAACTGTTCACAGTGAACAGTAATTATCGGTTGTGCACTGGTCGGTAGTCATTAGTTAGCCGTCAAGATGTTACGACGCTGGCTAAAATCGTCTTGTGAAACACCACATGATGAATATTTACCAATTTATGGGTTCACATGTCGTTTAAATTATGAGTTGATCAGTTTTATCAATTAAAAGTCAAAGCACAAAGGGATCTAAAAATTGCAGTAAAAACACGGGTCTTAGTTTGTAGTTAATTGGGTCATTGAAAGACTGACCCGCTTGGGGCTATTTGTCGTCTGACACGTGCTGTTATCTCAAACTGAGAGAAAGTTTAAATTTCATGCAAGTAAATTTACAGAAAATTCAAATCTTTCGGAGATTAAATTATTCATTATGTGAATTCTCAACACAAATTTGCTTCAAATTGACGGTTTGCATAGATAAAAACGATATACATTGGGTACACGTATATGCAAGTGTTATATAATGTAGTAACTTCCGATTATCCTTATTCATGTAATGCAATTTCAAAATTTCATTCCAAAATGCACTTTAAGTACACTGTGAAAAAATTTCGCGGAAAATTTGTGCCCGCGTTCATAGTGTAAATTAATACCACGCGAACAAAAGTACGTCTACAGTATCTTGAAATTTTGTATGTAGGTGCATATTGCCATCAAAACGTATTTGACAAACCATGTGCAGTGGTTTAAGAGGAGTTGTGCTGACAATAACCCACCCAGGACTGACTGATTGACAGAAGCAAGGTCTAAATAGATACCCCCTCCTCCCCCCCCCCCCAAACTTGTTGTGTGGGGGAAATAAAATATTGTGACCTCCAGCATTTAAAATGAATCAATTGTAAACTCAAGCAATTTTTATTATGATCACTTCCTTGTATTTAATAAAATAAAATGGATATTTACATGTATCATCTTTTTTAAAGCACAGTTTGATGTATTGCTTCAGAGGAAGATCAGTAAAGTATCTCACAAATCTTTTAAAACTTTACCAGTAAATAATTGCTGACTTGTTAACTTTAAGTCATACACCAATAAGTAATCTAAAAAGGAAGACCTCTGGGTAAAAGGTTTAAGTAAGGATACATGTGAATTAAGCAAACTTTTAATCTGACTGATATTTGATAAATGATCATAAAGAGTTTCGAGGATAATTGCTGTAGATTTAATACTGATCAGGTGTATTAGTGATCTATAAAGTGATCCATAAAGATGTCCAGTTTAGATCTGGAGAACGTCTTTACAGAATTAAGCAGTCAACGACTTCTCTTTCCTAATCATATCTTATTCAAATAATGTTTTATAACACTGAATTTGGACCCCCTGGCATAATAAAACCGAGGGTCTAAGGGAGACCTCATCCCACATTCCCCATTTTTTTTTTTATAACTTAATTCCCTGTTTTAATTTGTTTGTCAAAAGTTTTATGATAGGTCAAAACCTTTGCTTCAAACATGTACAAAAAGTCAGAGGTAAACTTTGAAACTCTTTCATGCAAGTATCATATACCAAATATTGAAAGTATTTTCAGCTTATTTCTATTAACTTATCCAACTGTACCAGGTCATTTTTATCTAATTTCAAAAAAAATGTAATTCTGATCTTTACCTAATATGTTCTTTCCCCATAATATGGAACATTTATATAGATACAGATAGATGTATAAAACAACTAGAGGCCATGGGGCCACATTGGTCACCTGATAAAGAATGGCCATAACAAAAATGATGGCACTGAAATTCTTTTCTGGCCTTACGGGGTTTTTTTTGAAGATTTTTAAAGTTATTTTTTAGTTTATTCCTTATACAAAAATTCAGTCTTCCTTTGTGACCCCCCCCCCCACCTTATTCTGTTTTCCTTCATCTTTCTGAATCATTTACTACACAGATGTCAATAAAAAACAATGTTTGTTCAAAATCAATTTATACAGATTTCTTTAAATGATAAACAGCAAGCAATTTATATTAAAAAAAATAATAATACAAGTGAATTGCTGTCAATGTGACAGCAAACCGGGTTTTCTTTTATTTGAACTGTATCAATAATCCATGTCAACCCGTATCCAGTGAAATGGATAAGGTGAAAGGGTACCCTATATGCAATATTTTCCAAAAAATGACTAAGTTCAAAAGCTGGTATTTTTTTCATAAATTATCGGAAATCTAAATCCTAGCAATATGCACACCTCTGATATATGTACAATTGATCTGCAAAAGAACATTTTCATATCTTGAAAACTGTAGGAGGAGTTATCCGAACAATGAGGGTACCCTATATGCAATATTTTGCCAAAAAATGACTAAGTTCAAAAGCTGGTATTTTTTTCATAAACTATCAGAAATCTAAATCCTAGCAATATGCACACCTCTGATATATGTACAATTGATCTGCAAAAGAACATTTTCATATCTTGAAAACTGTAGGAGGAGTTATCCGAACAATGAGGGTACCCTATATGCAATATTTTGCCAAAAAACGACTAAGTTCAAAAGCTGGTATTTTTTTCATAAATTATCGTAAATCTTAATCCTAGCAATATGCTCACCTCTGATATATGTACAATTGATCTGCAAAAGAACAAGTTCCTTTCTTGAAAACTGTAGGAAGAGTTATCAGTACAATGAGGGTACCCTATATGCAATTTTTTGCCCAAAAATGACTAAGTTCAAAAGCTGGTATTTTTTTCATAAATTATCGGAAATCTAAATCCTAGCAATATGCACACCTCTGATATATGTACAATTGATCTGCAAAAGAACAATTTCATATCTTGAAAACTGTAGGAGGAGTTATCCGTACAATGAGGGTACCCTATATGCAATATTTTGCCCAAAAATGACTAAGTTCAAAAGCTGGTATTTTTTTCATAAATTATCGGAAATCTTAATCCTTGCAATATGCACACCTCTGATATATGTACAATTGATCTGCAAAAGAACAACTTCCTATCTTGAAAACTGTAGGAGGAGTTATCCGTACAATGAGGGTACCCTTTTGGCAGCCGCCCGCCCGCCCATCCGCCCGCCATTTTCACCATTTTAAGGTCAGACGACACGTTCCTCAATTTTAGATAACTTTTTCCAGGAATTTGTTAATGGTTTACAACTATTTTGACAAGCTTTCTTGCAGAAAATTAGGGTACCTTACCAGGCATTTCTGCAAAATACTAGAATATTCAAATTCCTATATAATCTTCTTGAAGATACACTTGAATTGCTGATATGAAAATAAATACATCTACAGCAAAGCTAAATTCTCTAAAATAGAACTATAATTCCGCCGGGGCGGGGCTTTGAACTCACGACCGCTAGAACCTATACGCTTCTGGCAGTGAGCGGCCACGGTTCTAACCACTCGACCATCTAGGCATACGACCAAATATAAGTAAATTTTGATCATTTTCAAAGTAATTATAAAATTAAAATTTTTTGTTGGAACTCTTTATTACGAGGAGATACAAAAAAGATTCTCGAGGAAGGTGTCGTCTGACCTTAATAACCGGATTTTTCCGTTGGAAAACCCGGTTAAAAACAGTCGAATGTGAATTTGGCTGTACATAAACATGTGCTTTCTTTTTGAGACAAGGTCACTTTATAGATAAAGAATATGACAATAGATGTCAATGAACTTGTTTTATGTGATTGTTAATTTATAAAATTCTCCATATCTAGACAGATCATCAAAGGTGTTGAGAATAATGGCTATAAACCTAATAGGATTATTATAGGTACGCTATTCCAGCACGATGATCTATAACTATAACCAGTTTCATATGGATTATAGGATTATACAGTCACTCTTCCCTAATCATACTTCATTTCAGTGTTGGTTTATAACACCTTGTTCCACAATAAATCCAGTATGTCATGGGAAGCCTGTTTACCCCTCTCCCTTCCCATTTTTTCTTCTAAAATTGCCTGTTTTTTTATCTTTCTTTTTTTATTTGCTTGTTCATAATATGTCACACCCCTTTCTTTAAGCACTTGTGTAAAAAGCAAGAAGTAAAGTGTGCTACGACTGTGCAGAAGAGACCTACCCTGGGGTACTTATGACACAGGAACATGGTCAGCTGTTGGAGAGCCTTCTTCCTGACTTCCCCCTCAAACTGCAACAAGCCGCAATTTCTGTAAGACAAAAAAAACAATGGGATCAAAAGCTACAGTAGACAGCATATAGCCACAATATCTGTGGAACAAAATAAGCAACTGGTAAACAAGTACAGTTTGCTGCTGATAAAGTTGAATAAGTAAAACATGTACATCTAAAATATTCTATTGATTAGCAGCATAAAATTAGAATTCTCTTAACAACATGACACACCTTGACAACTCCTGATTACATAACCAGCCTATAAAGATTACCTATTATATCAATAGCTTAAAAAGAAGACTTCTTTTTACATTACAGGCCCAGTAGGAATACCTTGTTACAAGAAGACTGTTATATTAGCAGGCTTGTAGGAATAACTTGTTACAAGACTGTTATTTTAGAAGCCTTGTAGGAATACTTTGTTACAAGAAGACTGTTATATTAGCAGCCTTGTAGGAATAACTTGTTACAAGAATAATATATAATCAACAAGTAGGAATATCTTGTTACAAGACTGTTATTTTACCAGCTAGTAGGAATATTTGTTACAAGAAGACTGTTATATTACAAGCCTAGAAGAAATAACTTATCACAAGACTGTTATATTACCAGCCTAGTAGGAATACAATTGTTACAGGAACACTGTTATATTACGAGCCTAGAAGGAATACCTTGTTACAAGACTGTTATATTACTAGCCTCGAAGGAATACCTTGTTACAAGAAGACTGTTATTTTACAAGCCTAGAAGAAATAACTTATTACAAGACTGTTATATTACCAGCCTAGTAGGAATACCTTAATAAGAAACTGTTATGTTACCAGCTAGTAGTAATACTTTGTTACAAGAATGTTATTTTACCAGCCTAGTAAGAATACTTTGTTCCAAGACTGTTATATAACCAGCTAGAAGGAATACTTTGTTAAAAGACTTTTGCATTACCAGCCAAGAAGAAATACCTTATTACAAGACTGTTATATTACCATCTTGGTAGGAATCCCGTGTTACAAGAAGACTGTTATATTACAAGCCTAGAAGAAATACCTTGCTACAAGACTGTTATATTACAAGCCTAGTAGGAATACCTTGTTACAGGAAGACTGTTATATTATAAGCGTAGAAGGAATACCTTGTTACAAGACTGTTATATTACCGGCCTAGAAGAAATACCTTGTTACAAGACTGTAATATTACCAGCCTAGTAAGAATACCTTGTTACATGACTGTTATATTACCAGCCAAGAAAGAATGCCTTGTTACAAGAATGTTATTTTACCAGCCTAGTAAGAATACTTTGTTCCAAGACTGTTATATTACCAGCCAAAAAAGAATACTGTGGAATCATCAGATTTTTAGTGGTGGCTAAATTTTTGTGGAATTTGTGGCTGCCTCTTATCAACGAATTAACATCCTCCACGAGTTATTGAATTTGGGTTATAAAGTCATATGACCTTTTTGAGGTATTAGATAATACATGAAATTACGTCCCCACTAACCTGTAAAATTTGAGCAATCCTTGAAAATTGGCCCCCATGAAATTTAATGATTCCAAAGTACCTTTCTTCAAGAATGTTATATTCCCAGCCAAGTAGGAATGCTTTGTTACAAGAAAACTGTTGTATAACCAGCCTAGAAGGAATACTTTGTAACAAGAAGACTGTTATATTACCAGCCTAGTAAGAAAACCTTGCTACATTATATACTTTACAAAAATAACTAATATAGATTTTAATATAAATACATGTAGTGTTGTGTCACATCACCATATAATCATCAATATGAAAACCAGATGGACAACTAAAGATTATCAAAAGTTACTTGTCAAACTTTTGTTCAATTTTAAATTTCATTCATACAGTAGGTATTTCTGCATGTAACATGATTTGTCTTATAAAGATTAAAGATGAATTCCATGAATTCTCAGTAACAACTATCTCATAAGATGGATGTAATTCACTCAAACCCCAAAGGTGAGAGAGAAAGCTAGCTTTATTATTATCTATTATGTATAAAAAAAAATCTATATTTAGACTACTACTTTGATTAGATATGAGATATTTTCTTAGGATTCATCAGATATAAAGCCTGATTGTTTTTTGCTGCATAAAATAATTATAATATGAAGTAACTCCAGCACATCAGAAGATGTATACCTGGTATAAGATACCCTCAGATGGTCTTCTGCCGAAGTTCCAACAAACATTCTTGAGAGTTGACTGAGATCTTTAAGAAAGTCAAGATATGGAAATATTGTATTGCTTAGCATTTCCACTGCTTTATCTATCATTATAAGAATGAATAAATGCATCAACTCTTAAATACAAATGCATCAGTTTGCAACTCTGCAGATATTTGGCATTACAGTAATCATGCTTCAGTAATTCTGCATGTGGTAAAAGCCAGGAGGAATGATAGTGCTTGGTCATGATAAATCATGGAGGACTCCTCTATATCATGCATTACACAGCAAGATGTATGTTTACTAAGAAAAGATTACAAGATTGAACTGTTCAGGAGAATGTCAACCTTTCTCTGAGGACCCCAGCCTTGCTTTGGTGGATTAATTATACAGCATCCGGAGTCATTACCGCATGGCAAGTCGTAGATTACAATGAA
Organism: Magallana angulata; assembly: GCF_025612915.1. NCBI lineage: Eukaryota > Metazoa > Mollusca > Bivalvia > Ostreida > Ostreidae > Magallana > Magallana angulata. Next base: position 4,816,878 of record NC_069120.1, on the reverse strand, counting down.
CATGACAGACAACCAGATTTCTGAGCAGTGACCCCGTTTCCTTGGAAGTATATGTCTTCTGTCCTCGTTTGTCTTCTGGTTCAGTCCAAGGCAAAGTCGCTGAGTGGGGTCACACTGCTTCTCCACAATAGTCTGTGACCCCCATCCCACAGCAGATTTAATTTCGACAGCATAAATTACTGCTACAATTAACATACATCATTGTCTGTAAAGAGAAGTCAGGGGTAAACCGTCTGTTCAGTGCTCTGTGACATTCAGATTGATATATAAAGAAATCAGTTAATACAAACACACCAATAAATTAGTGCCACCATGAGGTGGGTAAACCTACTAATTTCATCCACACTAAGACCATGACAAAACTGCATTCCTGTCCTCCATCTTCATCAGTATTTTAGGTGGACCAACTGAATCAATATGCTCTGAACAAGGGTTTTACACAGAGAGGTTGTTACTAAGACCTGAACCTTTTATCCATAGAAATAATATAAATTTACTGCACACCCTCTACCAACAGGTACTGCGAAGTTTTTTTCAACCTTGACCTTCAATTCCCAATGATGGACACTGAACAGGTGAAATTGAACCAAACTTGGTCAATTTTAAGTAATTTAATTTGTTGCAGACAAATGAAAATGGATGGACAGATGAGGGTTGATGAAAACAGACTTAAAGTTGTTTCAGAAAGCTGCTCATTTTCAACAAATTTGAATTTCAACTATTATGTATTATATGTTATTGCTTGATTGAAATTTGGTCCTGCTTCCATTGGAAATGAATATCAACATCTGCCTGGTGAGTGGTAGAATTTTAGCAGTAGATAGGCAATGTTTGCCAGCAGTCATCAAACCAAATAAACATGTTTTACATGAATCTTATATGAATATTTCCTCATGGTGAATATTTTGCTAATATCTATTTCAGAGGTTCATTCAAACAATAATACAATTCTAGAAGTGACAGGAGAGCTATTAGGCTCCTTTTGCCCCTGGCATATATTTACACATTAATTCTATTTTAATTACTCTTGACAGGAGGGCTGACAAATCTGTTTTTGTGTAAGATGACAAGAGATTTGTAATTCTACATTCTGTTTAATTCAATAATTCATTAATTTCATATTCACAGGTTTTTTTTTTATTTTACTTCTTTCTACATGCCTCACACATCCTGATATACAACAGGTATGCTACCGGTCGTTTTCCTAGAAAAAAGTCACCTAATAAAACATCCTTACTGTGGCTACTGGACCACTGTCTACAATGATAAATCGATGTTGAGAATTGAGATTGCATGCTTTGTTTCTGTGAAAAGTATATGAGTATTTGTTACTTATCACTTCACCCTGAGAACTGGAGGAAATGAGATCCCTTGTTATATACATGTAGTAAAACAGGAAGATGCAAAGTATAGCTAGACTATGGCATTAACAATTCCTCACTTTAGAAAACTTGACGTACATAAATTCATTTTAAATTGCTAATTTTTAAGAACTAAAAATGCCACAAGCAGGTAAAACACCTGGATCTATTTTAAAGCCAATTGGCAGGTTTTTTATTGGGATATTATTGGGAAAAAAAACAAGGAAGATTGAAAAGGAAAAGAAAAGATTGTAGGAGAGAATCTCTGTGTACATGGTGGTAATTGATGAGATTTTCCCTTGCTTATTCTGCCTTCATTTATGAAACTTATCAATGTCACTTGTATTTTCAAAAATACATCTGGCTGTCAGTAGTTTGACTTAGCAAGGTAAGCTTTATGAAGATGAATAGTGAGAGTTATTACAAAACACAAGAACCGACGTTTAAGGACAGCTCGACACTTTCATGTCACTACCATTAAAATTTAATTGTGATAATATATCATCTAAAATATAGCAAGAAATCAACAGCTGTTGATTCTGCATAAGAATATCAATTAAAGAATCCTATGCAAACAACACAGTTCTCCATATTTCTGACAGACTTCATATCATAAAAAACAAGATGCCCATGGGCCATTTTACCTACCTGAGCAATAATTTCCAAACTTTATTCAAATATATACCTTAATATCTTTTACTATGTAAATCAAATTTGGAACCCCTCCTAATTGTGGGCTTCTTTGAACAACAGAGATTATGGTGTTGTTTTTTATATTTTTCTTTATCGTATCTTGCCAAATACAATACACAGTTATGTGTAAGATGTGAAAAATGTAGTTTAGGTGTATACTACGCACCAAGACTTTTGACCAAACTGTCATAATATGCATTGAAGAGTCTGCAAGGAAATTTTAAAATACTGAAAATTTCACATTCAAGATAATGTTTTTGATGCAGATTTTTAAAAAAATTGGACACTCTGCAGGGTGCCACGATGTTTTGATTATTTCTTTGCCCAAAGGTGATGTCCGAGACAATCCGCGTGAATTAAAGCCAAGTGCATATGTGTAAAACAAAGCTTTGATAGGGCTGCAGAGGCGTTAAAAAATAAAGGTGAAAAGAATCCTCAATGAGTTGTTTATTTAAATAAATAGTTCTTAATTATGTGTCTTTTTTAAAAATGCTGATAATTTTTTAAAAGAATGATGAGGTAGGCCAACTCAGGCCCAGAACCAGGATCTATTGCACAGATCTATTTAAAATAAAATCTGTAGTGGCGGCGTACACGGAGATGGTGAATACACAGCTCTAATTGATGAATAACCAGGATCTATTGCACAGATCTATTAATAAAATCTGTAGTGGCGGCATACACGGAGATGGTGAATACACAGCTCTAATTGATGAATAACCAGGATCTATTGCACAGATCTATTAATAACATCTGTAGTAGCGGCGTACACGGAGATGGTGAATACACAGCTCTAATTGATGAATAAACAGTTTAAAACAGTTTTAAATGGCCATTTGAATACAATTTATCTATCAACAAATTAAGAGCACAAAATTTTCTGCTAACTACGCTCCAACAATAATTCCAATTGTTTTAAAAAAACAAAGTAGCATTTTTTTTTCAGTATAAAGGCTACAAATACTTAATAAATTATGATAGCCAACACTTTACTTGTTAAAAATTTTTTTTAAGTTCCATTGTGGTGTAAAATAAGCATCCTTTTCTCAAACAGAAATATCTTTTTTAAAAAGTTTTTAAAAAGTATCATATTTGGCAAAATATGTTCACTTGTATCCATACATGTTAACTCTACCGATTTACGCGGAAGTCTACCGCTTTTTAGCTCTGTCTCCCACCAACCGCTTTTATTAAAAAATCTACCGCTTTTCTTCAAAATACGTTCCTTGTCTTGATAGATTGCCATTTTGGAAGCCATTGTGGTCAAAAAATCTCGTTGGGTTTGAAATTAGCGCTTGACATTGAATCGGAGGCACACAAACGCTTTTTCAAGCCAGTGGAATGATAAGTTTTCAAGCATGTGTTTTACATTGAACAATGAAAGAAGCCACTTCCGGTGATAACATTAGTTACAAGACATGTCGATGTCGTCCTTGCCAAGATAAAAGAAGCTTTACAGTTCCACATGTGGCTTTAACGATGACTAAATATATCTTTTCACTTGGCCATAACAGAAAACTTGACTTGCAGTTTATTGCAATGCTGCATGATTTGTGATAAGCATGTAAACATCATTTTGATATTGAAAAAGAATATATGATTTCCGACAAGTTCTTACTTTTCTTATATGTTGAATTTTGGCAACTTAACCTATTTTTTCTGAACCAAGGCAATTGTTAAAGTCTCTGCACTCAAATATTTTTTCCTCTAAAAATAAATAGCTTTAATACGGTAATCAATATGATGGTAAATGCATGCAAACATTTTTATTGCATATGTTGATATTACTAAATTTCAAAAGTCTTATATTTTAGTTGATATCGCTAATTACTAATCAGAAATCCTTACTACATTTGTAGTACATCAAAATCTATGCAGTGAAATATACGCGAAAAAGACCGCGCGCAATGCTACCGCTTTTCAGTTCAAAAACCTTTGATTCAGGTGAGCCAAAAAAGGTAGCACTCTAAGCTTTAGAGTTACCACCTCAGCAGAGTTGCTGACAAGGTAAATCTATGCAATCTTACAGACCAAGCAATTCAGCTTCATAAGGTTTTGACTTTAGAATTCAAATTCTTATCCTGTAAGAGAATCTAATTAGAATTGAGTGTTAAATTTGTTTGCACTTGATGAATTATCCAGAATAAGACCACAATATCAATTTATTGTTAAGAGGCCCATCACTGGCCTAACTGATAGTTCATAAATATGCATGTAGTTAAAATAGATCATTCAAGTGGTTTATGCATATAAACAGAAAATTTAATTTTAACAGACAAAAAGTGAAGATAATACGGTTGTGTAATTGTAAGCTCTTGTGACTTATCAGCAAAACAGAGTTTTAAGAGAGATTGGACTTCTAACAGAGTAAATCATTGAATCTCTGAACTCTAAGAGAGTGTAGAGAAGAGAGATACTGTGGAATCATTAAATTTCATGGGGGCCAATTTTCGAGGATTGCTTAAATTTTACAGGTTCATGGGGACGTATTTCGTGTATTCTCTAAAACTAACAAAGGAAATATGCCTTTATTACCTTAATTTATTAATTCATGGAGGATGTTAATTTGTGGATGAGAGGTACCCACGAATTCCATGAAAATTGAGCTACCACGAAATCTCATGATTCCACAGGTATTAGATTTATGCTTTACCACTAGAACATGAGTTTTTTCAGAGTCATGAGAGTAGACACACTACACAAGGCTAACGACTAAACCACAGAGTAATATCGTATTATGGTTTTTTTCTGTGTTGTTTTTTAAAAAATCCACAGAAATTAAAGTAGCAAAATATTCTTGAGTTATTCACTAAATGCAATGCTAACTGTGATACTGGTTGCATTCTCTAATGTGGTCAGTATGTTACTCAGTTGTCTGTATGCTGTAATTACCCCAAATAAACTTGTATTATCATTACAGTTTACTATCATTTGGGTAGAACAGTTTGTACAATTCACACTTACTATATATGACACCACAGACTAATATTCTACTGAATATACATGTATCACTCAAAAAGTAACAAATGATCAAACATTATTTATTTTAAGGTTACACATATTAATCAGCATGTGTAGATAATGTATTCCAAGTGATTGTATAAACTCATTTGCAAATCTCTTTCAAAACAACATCAGTCTTTAATGATAATAGCCTAATTAGAGGATTATTCTTAGATAAATAATCACAAAAGAAAGGTGTCGGTCAAGTATTTCCAATAATGATCGCCCTAATTGAATAATGTCGAACGTTTCAGTCAGTCAAATATAAATACGCAATTTGATTACAGGTCACATAATGTTAAAAGATTTTATTTTATCATCATTTATAAATTTCGTGCACATTTCTGAGCTACATAACTCTGATATACAATTAGAGACAAATGCATCCTTTACCAGAAATTGTTAGATAAAAATTGACCACACAACAATTACTGCGACTAGAGTCAACAGGAGGCTGATTATGTAATAGAGAATTATCAATGAGAACCACACCCTCATTACACACAGTGAGAACCACACCCTCATTACACACAGTGAGAACCACACCCTCATTACACAGTGTCCACGGCTATACCCCAGCGGAGTCCCGAAACACACATGAAAGAGGGAATCAATAATTGATACAATGTACAATAAGTACTATGTTAATTTATTGAAATTTTCTGTGGTCTAATAGAGTAGAAAAAATTGGAAACACAGAATATAATTCGAAACCTTTCAAGGTATAAACTGCACAAATTTTGAGTCGTAGAAAATACCCATCATATGGTAATAAAGTGTTGTGACTTTCACTTTGACGCCAGCTAAACTGATCTATCATCAAAATTCAAAAGTCATTAGAGTTTAAACAGAATACCAAGGTTGGACTTACACTTCAACGCTAGCGATCAGCTTATGGGGTCTACAGAATACAGAGGTTGGACTTACACCTCAATGCTAGCGATCAGCTTATGGGGATCTACAGAATACAGAGGTTGGACTTACACCTCAATGCTAGTGATCAGCTTATGGGGTCTACAGAATACAGAGGTTGGACTTACACTTCAACGCTAGCGATCAGCTTATGGGGTCTACAGAATACAGAGGTTGGACTTACACTTCAACGCTAGCGATCAGCTTATGGGGTCTACAGAATACAGAGGTTGGACTTACACTTCAACGCTAGCGATCAGCTTATGGGGTCTACAGAATACAGAGGTTGGACTTACACTTCAACGCTAGCGATCAGCTTATGGGGTCTACAGAATACAGAGGTTGGACTTACACTTCAACGCTAGCGATCAGCTTATGGGGTCTACAGAATACAGAGGTTGGACTTACACTTCAAAGCTAGCGATCAGCTTATGGGGATCTACAGAATACAGAGGTTGGACTTACACTTCAACGCTAGCGATCAGCTTATGGGGATCTACAGAATACAGAGGTTGGACTTACACTTCAACGCTAGTGATCAGCTTATGGGGTCTACAGAATACAGAGGTTGGACTTACACTTCAACGCTAGCGATCAGCTTATGGGGATCTACAGAATACAGAGGTTGGACTTACACTTCAACGCTAGCGATCAGCTTATGGGGATCTACAGAATACAGAGGTTGGACTTACACTTCAACGCTAGCGATCAGCTTATGGGGTCTACAGAATACAGAGGTTGGACTTACACTTCAACGCTAGTGATCAGCTTATGGGGATCTACAGAATACAGAGGTTGGACTTACACTTCAACGCTAGTGATCAGCTTATGGGGTCTACAGAATACAGAGGTTGGACTTACACTTCAACGCTAGCGATCAGCTTATGGGGTCTACAGAATACAGAGGTTGGACTTACACTTCAACGCTAGCGATCAGCTTATGGGGATCTACAGAATACAGAGGTTGGACTTACACTTCAACGCTAGTGATCAGCTTATGGGGTCTACAGAATACAGAGGTTGGACTTACACTTCAACGCTAGCGATCAGCTTATGGGGTCTACAGAATACAGAGGTTGGACTTACACTTCAACGCTAGCGATCAGCTTATGGGGATCTACAGAATACAGAGGTTGGACTTACACTTCAACGCTAGCGATCAGCTTATGGGGTCTACAGAATACAGAGGTTGGACTTACACTTCAACGCTAGCGATCAGCTTATGGGGTCTACAGAATACAGAGGTTGGACTTACACTTCAACGCTAGCGATCAGCTTATGGGGTCTACAGAATACAGAGGTTGGACTTACACTTCAACGCTAGCGATCAGCTTATGGGGTCTACAGAATACAGAGGTTGGACTTACACTTCAACGCTAGCGATCAGCTTATGGGGATCTCCACTGCGTGTCACTTCAGTCTTCACTATATCTATCACAGACAAGGGAAACTGGTGTCTGGAAAAAAAATGAAAATTACAGTTCTTTTTCGACAGATTTTTATCCAAAAATGAATCTTTATCATAATTCACAAATTATTTCTTAGTAGACACCTTCACTTTAATCAATCTTATGGGTATAAATTATCTTAAAATTTTTAATCAAGAACTAAATTTAGTTCTTGATAACAAAAACTTGTTAAAACTACATGTTTATTCATTAATAATAAATTTTTGTAAAGAGGAGTATAATTTTTTCAGGCTTTCAAAATGTATTTCCGTAACAAAGACAATACACTCTGTATCTGTGTATCACTTACTGGTTCACACCAGAGAACACATCAAAACAACCTTTCGACAAAAGCTGGTCCAGCATCTTCAGCATAGGAAAGGACACCCTACAGGCGAAAACAAAACTTTGTTCATCATTCCCAGGATTCAATGCAGTCAATCATTCACAACAGTCAAAAATATTTCATGTCAATAAGGTATTTTTGGGGGTTAGATTTTAATTAATTTTACATTTTTTTAGGTAAATGTACTAATTAAGAATAAGATGAAATTATTTTGACATAAAAAATAATGATTACTATGTTTTACATGAATTATGTAAACACATACACACACACACACATATATGTGCATGTACTAGCTCATGATATTTGGTCTATATAACAGAGTTATGAATGGTCTTAATCCATATACAGACACTTCAATAATGTTGAACACACACCTGTCAACTTTCTGGTAATCTTTAAATATCTGTAACAACACCTCTCCAAAGTGAGTCATCTTTGTTAAGTCCTTACTTATAGACCTTAGGTAAACATGTAGAGAAGAACTGGAGTGAATCACCTGTAATATCAAATATGATATAGGATCACACCTGTATATAACCTTATCAAATATGGATAAGTTCAGGATAATACATGTACCTGTAAAAATTAACAATGTTTGGATGAACACCTGTAAAAACATGAATCATCAACAGTTAACATATTTCATTAACTATCTATATTACCAGGAACAGGGATACTACAAAACTTATGCAAAGTAATGAGATATGCACTGGATATTCAACTCCAACATCCTGTGATGTCACCTGATGTCATAAATGATATCTCTTGAGATACAGTAAGTAATACAATGTCATATATGATATTTTCTGAGACACAGTACGTTAAACAAAGTCATATTTGATATCTCATAAGACAGAGTAAGTTGAACAATGTCATATATGATATCTCATGAGATACAGTAAGTAACACAATGTCATATATGATATCTCATGAGATACAGTAAGTAACACAATGTCATATATGATATCTCAGGAGATACAGTAAGTTGAACAACGTTATATATGATATCTCATGAGATACATTTAGTTGAACAATGTCATAGATGATATCTCAAGAGATTCAGTAAGTAACACAATGCCATATATGATATCTCATGAGTTAAAGTAAGTTGAACAATGTCATATGATATCTCATGAGATACAGTAGTAACAAAATGCCATATATGATATCTCATGAGATACAGTAAGTATCACAATGCCATATATGATATCTCATGAGTTAAAGTAAGTTGAACAATGTCATATGATATCTCATGAGATACAGTAGTAACACAATGTCATATATGATATCTCATGCGATAAAGTAAGTAACACAATGCCATATATGATATCTCATGAGATACATTTAAGTTGAACAATGTCATATATGATATCTCATGAGATACATTTAAGTTGAACAATGTCATATATGATATCTCATGAGATACATTAAGTTGAACAATGTCATATATGATATCTCATGAGATACATTTAGTTGAACAATGTCATATTTGATATCTCATGAGATACATTAAGTTGAACAATGTCATATTTGATATCTCATGAGATACATTAAGTTGAACAATGTCATATATGATATCTCATGAGATACATTAAGTTGAACAATGTCATATTTGATATCTCATGAGATACATTAAGTTGAACAATGTCATATATGATATCTCATGAGATACAGTAAGTAACACAATGCCATATATGATATCTCATGAGATACATTTAAGTTGAACAATGTCATATATGATATCTCATGAGATACATTAAGTTGAACAATGTCATATATGATATCTCATGTGATACATTAAGTTGAACAATGTCCTATTTGATATCTCATGAGATACATTAAGTTGAACAATGTCTTATATGATATCTCATGAGATACAGTAAGTTGAACAATGTCTTATATGATATCTCATGAGATACATTAGGTTGAACAATGTCATATTTGATATCTCATGAGATACATTAAGTTGAACACTGTCATATTTGATATCTCATGAGATACATTAAGTTGAACAATGTCATATATGATATCTCATGAGATACAGTTAGTTGAACAATGTCTTATATGATATCTCATGAGATACATTAAGTTGAACAATGTCATATATGATATCTCATTAGATACAGTTAGTTGAACAATGTCTTATATGATATCTCGTGAGATACAGTCAGTTACACATATCCAGTGTAGAACAAAGGTGCTGCTGTCAATTTAATTACAAATAACACAAGGTGAAGGTTGAATTATATTCCCCCCCCCCCCCCCCCCCCCCCCCCCCCCCATGGATTCATTACTGATTAGCCCCTCTCTCCCTTGGTTACTGACCAGTGACTCTGTGAGTCCTCCCACGCTGACAGTGAGCCCCAGTAACACGTTATACATGTACGTCTCCAGTCCCAGCAGCTGGGTGAATCGACAGAACGTGTCCGACGGAGCGCCCCAATTAATGTCTCCTAGCTCAGATCTGTGGAAAAAACAAATGTTTAATCTTTTAAATTTTCTAAAAAATCTAAAAAAAAAAAAAAAATTTTTAACAATTGTCATTTTAGACTACTTTTTAAAAGAAATGAATATGTTATATAAATTTCATTTAATAACTGGAGCTTACTTAGGAAATATTTGGTGTAGTTCTTCTCTGTGGGGAATATGAGGTATTTCAGGTCTGAAAAAAATTAATAATGAAAATGTACATGTATATAGATCAAAAACAATAGTTAGGGCCTTTTGAATGTTGATTGCTTATGTGCATTTTAAAGTCATACAATGTCTAGTTCTATGAACCTTCTTAAGAGTGGAAAAATTCTTGTTTGAGAGGGACATAGAAATATTGTGTTCATCTGACTGTTTGTTTATAATCATTGTAACTTTCAGTGGATTAAGATAAACTCATTTCTTCCAGAATATTGTAACTTCTCAATATATTTTTTGCCTCCTCCATGGACAATACTTACTCATGAGACAGGAACACCGAGAAGATCTGTCCGGCGTGAGATCGCGTCCTGTCAATCTTCTCACAGCACTGCTGGACCAGACACTGCATGGCTCTCGTACATCTACCCAGAAATAAAAACCGAAAGCACAGTGTGAATTGTACGGTATATACTTGCTTATAATTTGGTATTTTGGGAGTAGAAATCTGAATAAAAAATAGGGGTCCGACTTATAGGCGTGACATACAATCAGATAATTTTTCCACTGAGTAAAACTTCGTTTTTGGGTGCCATTCTGCTTGCAACTTTAGACTTGCAATCCCTATATACTTGACATGTTTATTTCTAATTACCGGTACTTAAAATATAAACACATTAATACATACATTGAAAGTTTCAACTGTATTTCTTGAACAAGGTTTATTTGATACTATTTTTTATTTAAGCCAGCAATTATTTACGCCTGAGGTGATAATAGCTGTAGGTATAACTGTATTTAAAACAACACAAGCTAGCACTGAGTTTAAGAGGCTAATTACCAACCCTAATCAGTCAGTAGAGGATAAAATCACTGTCATTTTATTTCCAGTAGCATTTAAAATAGTTTTTGAGCTATAATCAAGTTGTAATGAGCATTTAAAAAATATAATGGCGTCCAAAATCTAAAGTTACAAACTTCAAGAAAGATAACTCTGTTAACAGAAAACTATTAAAAAACATGGCGTCTAAAATCGATCTAGTGGGATTACAGAACAGCAATTTGAGCTATATTGGTGGCTGTAGGTGGCATGTCACCTAAAACAACACAAGCTAACACACCACTTTTAAAAGGGGCTATACCATCTTAATCAGTCATCAGGGGATCAACATCACTATCATTTTAACTGAACACAATTCTTTTAAAATGAATTACATAGGAAACGATAACAGAGGGGTCAAACACCAATATTTTTTTTTATCTAGAATATAGTCATTCTTGATAACATGTGCATATTTGATTGACAATCTGTAGACTGCTTATCCAGAAATAATTACCCGACTTATAAGAGGGTCAATGGCAAAATCTTGTAAATAAACCTGAAAAACCAACTTATATGCGAACATTACTTATAGGCGAGTATATACGGTACATCAGCCCGGAAATAAAATCCCCAAAAGTCCAGCGTGGAATACCCCATTTACCAAGAAATAAAACCCAAATAAAACAAACTAAGATTAATATTCTTGTTACATCACAGTGTGCATTAATCCTCTTTATTTCTTATCTTTTTAATAAAAACTTATGAACAATGTCTAGACCTTTTTCTCATAATGACTGATCTGTCATCCGATGACAGACTGACTTACATATCCGCTGTAAACAATTCCGGCTTGTTGTTGACCAGAAGTGATGTCACTTCCTGTAGCCCAGTCATGCTTGCCTCTCGCACCCTGTAAAATAATTCAATTTTTTGTATTCATTCACAAAGAAGTTTTTTAGTTCTACATGGAGAAACACTTGGGAAAACTTACTGTATTACTGTAAACCAAAATATTAGTGCCTGCTTTAATTAGCAATCAACAAGAGATTACATTTTTGTAACGACTAGTTTTCATGGTTGAACCTCTGTAATTAATGTTTAACAAATACAAACAGCATGTAGAAACTGGAGAAATATTTAGGCATCAAAATTTCTAATAAACCTCACAATATTTTCCCGCATACATATGAAAAAATATTTACAGTAATTTACAGCAATTTGAGTGGAAGAGAACCTACCAAGCTCCGACGTCGCCTCGACTGTCCAAAGTGTAGTCTGTCATGGCCCTCAGCAGGGCGTTATAGACAGCAGGGACATTGTCGGCACACAGGCTCCCCTGGGGCGAGTTTCCCACCCCAACCGCAGTACATATACTGGAAACAAACAGATTCAGTAGAGGTTGATGTTGCAGTGCTCTTGTTTAGCGCTGACTGTAGCTCCATGAGAAATTCAGGTTGATGGACTGTGAAGGTACTGTTCCATTCATCCAAAAGCTGTATATTAATTGCGCACAAAAGTTGAGCATGGTTTTGGACTTATGTTACTAAATTATGAATAAATTCTGTAAATATTTTCATACCAAAAACTTCCTGAGCAAATAGGTTAATAAGTCCAAAACTGTGTACGTCAACTTTTTGTGCACAATAAATATACATTTTTTTATGGATGAAAGTGTAGCTTTACAGTCCATCCAATCAAATTTCCCATGGAGCTACAGTTCTGCACCTAATTGAATATGTGTATTATTTAAATACTTGCATAATGAGAATAAATTAATCAAAGACAAAATTATGTCACTCAATGTTATGCTATGCTTTCCAAGTTATAATAATGCGTCTTTTTGCTACTATTTTTGCTTTACACATACTGTAAATTTAATTAATTTGATAATTATCATATCTTATCACCTTTTATACAGCTTCTTGTCTGCTTACTGATGAATTAACTAATATCCAATTAAAATATTAAATACATGTAGATGCTTAGGTCCAAAAATGAATGAAATGTATGAGTGTACCTTGAGAAATTCAATAGAAACACCCAAGTAAACATGCACCCTGAACTCTTGATGGCCTTGCTGACACACTTACTTAGTGATGGCCTTAATGGCGTCTCTCCTGGCCTCCACCCATTTCTTTTCCTTCTCTTTGATTTCAGCAGCTTCAAACAAACTTGTGAAGACAACCTCTAGCTGTCCTTGGAGAAAGAACTTGGGTAAAGCCCCAAGAGCTAGGGAAAAGCCCTTCCTGCAAAAGGAGAACACATGAATTACGATGAAGTAAACTGACATATAGTCTCCTGAGTGTTTTACTGATGCTGTGTTTGCCTGACTATCAGTACCTGGTAGTTTCCATGTTACTCTTCAGCTCCTGGGTGTACTTCCTGACCACCCATTCTGTAACACAAAAAATAATCAGATATGTTTCTTGTAGAAGTCAGAGATCAATCTATCAACATTAGCCTTATTCAGTTTTTGGGTTACCAGAGTATCTAACTGAAAATACTTCCAAATCTTGTATTTTCTGCCATTGAGATTAATTATAATAATGTCAATATGCAATGATGACCTTGCTTGTCTTTCTTTGGGGATCCATCACCCTCCATAAAATACTCTCTGTAGAATGCAGGAATGGCTTGGGCTGCTGCTATCTACAATGAACAGGTGTTTATATGATATGGGATGTCTAGGAATCATAATCAATACTCTATAAATTTTACCACCATATAAATGCAAGTGGATGGAACATACATAGACATGTATATGCATATCTTATAAAATTAGATTTTATATCATTAATATTACCTGAACATCTTGTTCAACATGTTGTAAACATCCACTAATCAAATCCTGCCAAAGATCTAAAATAGAACATAGCTGGTATACCAAAATCAGTGGAACCATGAATGAATAGGGCATAAAAGTACTGGTATAGTGTTTTGCTGTGTATTTCATTTTTGTATTTTTTGTGATAAGCAATTTCTATTCAATCAAATAAATCTCAAAATGTCAAGCACATAAAATATACAATGCACTTGGAAATAGACAAAATCAAATTTAAGCTAACTTGTTGAAAAATCAGTTTCCTTCAAACATCATATGTTGTGAATATAAGTTGACTGTTATTTCACTCATTCTAAAAGACACTCACCCAGGACGGGATCCCCGTGGAAAGGTAACTTGGCCAGGGACAGCTTCTCTATCAGACAAGTCATGGCCTTCCTCATCAGGTCCCCGCCCCAGCCACGGAAAAGGTTGGCAGTGTTTAACTGTTAAAAGAATCAAATCACAACAGACATTAAAATTAAAAAAGAAACTATATCTTTGTAGTCATGCTCATATTAGGTCATGTGACTTCTACCAAAACAATGAAACTAATTACTGGATACGAAAGAAGCAAATACAAATGTACATTCAAATGCATTTTCTGTTTGATAATGAGTGAAATTGATAAAATGGTGTAACTATGAATTACAGATACATGCATACATTTAACACAGATGTTAATATAATTTTCCATTAGATTTGGTAAAGAGGCAACATTTACAAATAATAGGGTAATGTGTTCTCATGTTGTCTGCCAGTTCTTGCAACTGAGCGTCTATCTAAAATTAACCTTCATTAATGTAAATGATCCTAATCCCAGTCCTACCACACAAGAAATAATCTTCTTTCAGTGTGAAAATTCTAACAGTATTCAAATATAAAGGAAGACCAAATGAGAAAAAAACCTTTTTTTGTCAGAAATGAATGAGTCTTAATCATATGTATGGTGTTCAAGTTCATTTCATTATTTTCTTTTTTACAAACAACTTATTCTACTTGTATAAGAAAATCTTCCATTCCTATATTTGTATTTTACCAGTTTAATGATATTTTTCATTCCTTCTATGACTTCTTCACTTAAAACATCTGTGATAGACCTGAAATACAATATAATAGATTTTAACAACAAACCACACAAAATGCTCAAATAAAGCCAATAAATCTAATAATAAGATTAAAGACCTTACTTATTTTTGTCTTCTGCTACTTTAGCTAGAGCATGAGTGATTTCTGCGACAGCCAGTATGGCACCGTGCCTAGCAAACAGATCCATTCCTGTTGTCAAGGGGATCAGTCTTGGTAACACTGCAGTGAGAGACAACTTCTAATTTGATTTTATTCCTTTAGAATACCAGTTTGTGACTTTTCAGTTCCCATCTTCACTTCCATTTTTATCAGACATTCAACTTGAGTACATTGTATTACACAGGTGACTTCAGCTATAATGTTCATTTATTATTTATAATTACCTGTAATATTTACAAGAAAAATACAACCATGATCATACCTTGCTCAGCCATAAGCTCTGGAGCTTTAGGGGTAAGGTTATGAAGTCCTCGGGCTGAGAGTTCTCTCATAGAGCTGTAATTGAAAGGAAGTACTTGTTATGTATGTTTCCATTTCTTACATACCAGTTTTAGATTATTGACATTTGCTTTATCTTGAAAAAAGAGAGAGAGAAAGAGAGAGAGATTCTTACCTGTCCCAGTGGCTAACCTTTACATCAGCCAGGTGATTAATTAGCGCCACAGTGTACTCTGGGAACTGAGCTATGTAAACACTGCAAGAAAGAAATATTAAATCATTATCTATTGTGTGAGGCTCAAACTGAAGATTTTTAGCAGGAACTGTATATACCTCAAGTCCAGGAAGCAATGAGACCTGTTCCCTACTGCAAAATAGTCAGCGTGTGTCAGGATGTCAATGCCATGGGGGAAAATTCCCTGTATGAAGAGGGGAAAACGTCAAATCATTCATAAATGATAGATATAAATCAAAATTATTCTGAGCCTTCTCCCTGACTTACTGACCTGTCGCCCCACATTCTCCTGAAAGGCAGCAGCTGCCGCCCGCCGAACGTTGACCTCTCGGTCAAATATTGACACCTTCACCAAGGCACTGGAATAAGGAATAAAATACAGTTCAAAATTTACAGCCATTAAGGCAACCAAATAAGTACCTGATCCTCAAGTCTTGTTTAATCAAATTGCATGCGTCAATCTAGATGAAATCATACTTTGCGATGTCTTTCACATATTTGGCCATGTCTCCAGGATTGTAGGCCCTAGCAAATGCCCAGCTGACATAACAGGCTGCATCCCGCACATTGGCTCCAACAGAGAAATCACCTCTTCTCTCATCATACTCCAGCGACTTCAACATGACAGGTACCACTGAAGGCACAACAGTAAGAAAATTCACTCAAAAACTAATGCCAAAAGAGCTCATTTTAATGCTAGAAATTTTAATATCGAATTTGAATTGAAGGTTAGGAAGTACCAGGTACTCTTTTTAGATTTTAAAGTCTATTGGTATCAGTTCTTGATTCTTAGAGTGAATATAATGTAATATAAATCAGTAAGTTTATTTCTTCAATACACAAATATGTAAGCAATTAGCAGGCATACATGGCTAGATCTAAATACTGACCATCAGGGAGCCTCTGAGGGAGCAACAAGCCACGCCTACCCAGCTCTGCCAGCGTCAGGCAACCTGAAAAAATAGTGTCCAGGTCAGTCTTTCTCGGAGGAAAGTGTTTTTAATAAACTTAATGAATAAACTTAGATTGAAAATAAAATGATGGTTCAAAAAGTAAACTTTATCTATAACCAAAGAAAGACAAAGTGCATCTTTCTCAACAAAGTGGTACAGTAATTTAGCTGGGGCTAAAACCCACAACAGTGACAGTTAACATTTATTGAAAAATATTCTAACGGTGCTTTATAAAAGTACACATGTACCAGTAACAATGATGTCATTTTCAGAGACCTGAAACAATATATCTCTTTATTTGGGAAGAAGAAACAAGAGTGATGGAATTTTTCTTACACTAGGAATAGTGTGAGTTTCTACACTTTACAACAACTTACCCCCATGCCAGGCCCCCTCTGTCTCTAGTAGAGTAAATAATTGTAGGACTGATCCCACCACTTCATCTGCTAGCTCCATTGGAAGACGACCTGTGACTCTGCCAATCCTAAAATAATCCAAAAACACTCATAGATAGAGATCCAATGTTTATCATACAGATCCATAAAAAAAGAAACAACTTTTATAAATGATTTACCCCTTTGCAGCAGACCATCTGACAATGGTATCTTTGTCCTTGAGTCCACCGAGGAGGTACTCTGTGAATAAGACACTAAATATTGACCAAAAGCAAAGCACACCCTTTGACAATAAATCAATTTCAAAAAAAAATATCTGCTTTCAATCCTTATACCAGATTAATCAAAGCATCTCACATGATGTACTAACCCTATATGACTTCCTCCATCATGTAAACCTGGTGTAACATGCAATGTACGGTACAATTTCACATAACACGTGATATACTGACCTATGACATCCTCCAGCTCCTCTGGAAGGTCATATTCCTCCTCCTCTTCCTCCACAGCTTGTGTTTGATTCACGGTCGGCTGAACATTCCCTCTCTTCAGCAGATTGTCTAATAGTGAACGGTTTCCCCGCTGGTATCTGTCACACAGAATACCGGGTAATAAGTCTAGTTAAGTTGGTGGTAGTCACACAATATTGTCTTTATATGTACACTAATGCAAATATTTATGCTATAAAGTACATGTGTTAAATCATTTTATTTCCTGTAATTAATATTTGTTAGAGTGCCTGTTTTTAAAAATTTGGGAAATTCCTTTGAACAATACAACATGTGCCTGTACTTATTACCTCATTGCAAAAAACTTGATTTGTACATATATTTTTGAAATACTTTCAAAACTCTTTTACTGCACATGCATTTTCAGGTCATTTTGTAATTAAAATGATATTTAAAGATGACCACATACCTCCATGCAGCTACCCTGGCCTTCAGAAAAGTCAGACCAAGCCTCTGGATGACCTTGACTGCAGCTTTTCTCAAAAGCGTGTTGTTGTTTTTATTCAACTCCAATTTCTCTACGACTTGAAGAACTGGTGCAGCTATATAAATGGTACAATATAGATAATAACTAGAAAACTGACCTGTCAGGAAGGGCCCCGCTATGACAATTAATATAGAGAAGTGAAAAAAACTTTGAATTCCATCCTCTTTATATTAACAATGATGAAAAATAAATGCCCGGCAGAAGATGAAAAGAATTGGAATATATAGGATCTCGTGATTTGTAGTTGGATATGATTTTCATCCAACAATTAAAGTGTTTTTTTCTTGAGCCTTAGTGAGGGGATAAAACACACAAGTTGGATAAAAATCATATTATACTACAAATCATGAGATTTCTATTTATCCCATGTTTTATACACCGCAAGCAATGTTTACACTGTTTATAAAACTCTACATTATTTTACTTCATTATGCCTAGGCAAATCCCATTGTAAAGTCACAACTGTGGGATATCAAAAAAATATCCAATGAGTCATATCCACAGGATAAAGTGGGTTAACATGGGATGAAATAAAATTTGTTAGAAAAAACAAAGAATTGATACCAATGCAATGATACCTAGGCTTTGCCTCTATTCAATAAAATTATTATAAATCATTGTGTACGGTATTTTAACCAAAATAAAATATGAATATTATATTTTAAATCCATATTTCAAAGAATGTACACAATACTACACATCATTCAAAATTGACCTTAACTTCAAAACAAAGTTCATTTGCAGACACAGGCAGTGCAGTTATTAATCTCAATGTGACAGATAAAGATAAAGCTTAGGATTTTCTTCCTGTGGAAGGTTAATTAATCCCAAAGGACAAATATTGCACAGCCTTCCATGTATACAATGGTAACATTCTCAGCAGTTATCTCTCTTTGCCCATTCATTCTCAGCAGTTATCTCTCTTTGCCCATTCTTCTTATGCATAGTTAGGAATCTACCCCACCACCCCAGCTCCAAACCAGAAGACATAGAGAACCAAACTTAGCATCAAAATATGTATTTCTGCCTACTGAACTACCATACCAAATTTGAACTTGATTGGGCAGCCATAAAAAAAGTTATTAGAAAAAAACAGGAAATTTGTGGACGGAAGAGTGACAGACGGACGGACAGAAGGACGGACGGACGGACAGAGTGATTACTATAGGGCACCCGCAAATCCTTGCGGGGCCCTAATTATGCCTCTAATATTTCTAAATTTGTAATGAAATATTATCAAAGACAAAAAATAAACAATTACTGAAAAAGTACAGGTAAAAATAGGTAAAGTGATAGTCAGATTTGAATGTCTGCTCTTACCAAACTCCAGAAGATCTTCTCTTTTTCCATTTTTGAACAGAAGAGCTAGCATTGTTAACACCCCACTGACTTGGTTGTTTCCAACAATTGTGTCCACTACAATGTGAGCATAGAGAAGATGAGTATAAGTAAGAGGTAGATCCTTCATCCTCTGTCATGCAAACATATTATCCTAACGGACCCTGAACCAGTTTAGATCGTTATACATACTGTTAGCATTGTGGAGGACTTGCAGAGACCAGTCTAAGAACTCTGGGAGTTTTTCTTTTCGGACATCGGGACGAGTGCAGAATTTGGCTGCAAGGAAAGCTGCAGCATCGCGACATTTGTCATTGACTGTAAGGTAGGTCTGTAAGAGAGTTTGTATAAATTTAAATTTAAGCGGGTACTTAATACCACGATTCCAATGTTTTGTATCAAATCGTGAGAATATAAAATCCCAAGGACCATTTTTTGTTATAATTTCCTATAGAACAAAACTGTCTGAAAAATAAAAGCCTGATTTTAAAATTCGCGAGGGTTGCTTTTCGCGGTTTTACGCGGATATTAATTCCTCGCATTTAATTAGGAATCTACAGTATAAGGTGATGGAGCATACATATATGCAGTGAGAGTCACTAGTCAAAACTAAAAGGGAGGTTTGTTGGAACAGAATCAAGTTGAATATTTGAAAACATTTATTAACAATCCAACCTCAAAAGACCTATGTAAATTCTAAACACTTAACAACAGTAACATCAATTTATTTCCGACAAACAACAATGCAAAATTTTTTAAAGAAATCAATCATTACACTGATGGAGTTTGTTGAAGTGCCTGACTTGTCTTACCCGTGCAATGTTCAGGATTCTATCCATGACGGGCTGTTTCTTCTCTCCCCCTGAGGAGGGAATATTGCTGTCCAGTCTGACCATGTCAAAGGGGATCATACACACGACCGAGACCCACAGAATCAGCATGTAGCGAGTCTCCCAGGTCTACAATCACAGTCAATCACCATTAACCACAAACTGTCCCACAATGCCTTAGCTTGCAAACTTTATGAATAAAGTAACACTGGTAATACTGGAAGAAGACAATGTACCTGGAAATCCTGTGGTTCCTGCTGGCTAATGGCTGACAACACTGGCTCGACATCTGCTACTTCATGTGGAAACTGACGTATCACAATTTTAAACCCTCTCATCTATGTAAATAAATCCAGAAAATTTTGTACCGTAATTCAAAAAATTATAAAGAAAGTTTCCATGGTTATTGCATGAATGGATCACGTGACAACTGACCTTGGTTATGAGATACAAGTATTTGTAAGCTTCCTGTTTCAGTGCTGGTGGATGGCTGGGATTTCTTACAATATCAATTATCTGCATCACAAGGGACTCTGTAATATTTTGTTTTAAGTATATTAGAACAGAAATTTGAATTTCATTGTAACATGACAGTTCAAAGCAGACTTTTAAATTCAGGAGGTTGAAATACTTCTCTTTAAAAAGTTCTTGAATAAGTAGAAAGCATGATAAAATACATTCCATGAGCAATTCTTGTACATTATTTCTTATAATACATTAAAGAAACAAAATACTATTCCAAAGACTGGTATGTCTTGGAACTTAGAAAAGATACTGAAAATCAATTTTCCTACCCTGGAAATAATGTGTAATTTCATTTCAAGAATTCTCACCAATAAAATTTTATATATGAAAGTTAAACCTCTGAAAAAGTGATTTGAAAAAATGTATTGAGTAAATGTTTCATAAAATAAGGCATTGTAAAATATGAGTGAGACTCAATGATCAGGAAACTGAAAATATGAAGAGAAGCCTGTTATCATCACAGATCTACAATAGAGATCATGGATAAACATCCTGCTATAAACACAGTACTTATATGTTGATCGAGTTTTATGGATACTTACCCAGGTGTGGATCTATAAGGTGTGGCTGCTCCTGATACTCATCAATGATAACTATATAGAATACACAAATAATACTTTATATAATAATTTACCTAGGATAGGCTATTCTGGTATACGGCTACTATATGCTTCCATACTGTAGTATTAAATAAAAAGTAGTTCTTCTTTATGTTTTTAAATATTTTTCATTAATATATTCCTATGTTGAACTTTGAGCATCTCCTATCGCCAATACTTATTAAACATTTGTAACATTGTAGTTCTTGAAAATAAGTTATTATCACCTTAATTTGCACCCATGGTGGTAAAATGATTGTTACTGGATCACAATTTGAACAAACTTAATTCACATTATGATAGGCCTACATTAAAAAAAAATCTTAACAGTAAATATTGGCATCTCTGTTGCACTTGTTCTTCACATAAACTTTTTTCAGTTCTAAAAAATAACTCCCCTTAATGCAAACATCATAATTATTTGAGCAAATGTAAAAAGGTGCTTTGGGCCGAGTTTGGTTGAAATGTTAGTAATCATAGAACCATTTTAACAAGTGCTTGGACTTTGGGTAGTTGTGTCTAACAACAATGTGACGTAGGCCTGTCTATTTCTTTGCTGGCCACTCAGCCATGACTCTTTGAAATCAACAAGATTTGTCTGGCTTTTGAGCTATGACTATGCAATCGGTGCACATTTCGCTTGAAACCGCGTCATTTTTAACTTGTTTTGACGCAAGAAATAGATAGCTACATCCTACTGAAAGTCCAAGGTCTTGTTAAAATGGTTCTAATTCTGTAGAAGTTCAAACTTTATTCAATATATGACTTTGGGCACCATACAAAGTCTGCTGATAAAGCCAACTCTCTCAGGCATGTAAAGAGCTTCAAACTAGGACAAATTGCTATAAATTACTTGTTATTATTGAAAGAAGATAAATTCATGCAAAATTTGAACTTGATTAGTCAATTGCTATTGAAATTTGGACGTTATAATTAATCTGTATTTGTTTTTTATTTGTATATGTTTTTATTTTCTTAATAGGTATGAAACTTGTACAGAGATAGAGAGAACTCCGTTAGTTTCAAATGTAACGGGGCAAGTAAACCTAAACTTGGATTTTACCTGCACTAATCAAACAGAGAAAAAAATAGAGCTGGTCAATTAAAATTGGTCAGGTATCTTGACAGAATGTATGTGCTAAACCCATTTGAGTACCCCTTTGATACTGTCACTGGGACTCTGCACATCAATACTGATGCCTTGATTTTGGGATTTCATAAATTATAATGAATTCAAAGTTGGTTATGCATATTGTAGAACCATTTTAACAAGAGCTTGGACTTTGAATAGTTAGTGTCAAACAGTGATGTGACCTAGACTGTCTATTTCATTATAGGCCACTCAGCCATTGCTCTTTAAAATAAACAGGATTTGTCTGGCTTTTGAGTTAACACTACGCAATCTGTGTAAACTGCGTCATTAACGTCATTTTTAACTTATGCAAGAAATAGATAGTTACATCCTACTGAAAGTCCAAAGTCTTGTTAAAATGGTTCTATTTCTCTTAGCATGTGTTTGCTAACACTCTCAATATGTAATGTCAATGCTCTTGTCAATAAATTAAGATGAGAAAATTCTGGACGAATAAACAAATACTGAGTCATCGCTGTGAATACATTACATGTGAATCTTTCACAGGACGCCTCCCTCGCAACCTGGTCATTGTAGGTATTTTTCAGGGATGCAATCAGACTTTTTACTTCTTGTAGATCCTTAAACTCTTCCAGTACATGCCCTTTTCCTTGTTCCTCCTCCATCGCGTCCATGGAGGCAGTCATTTTGGAAATTAGTTAATTCGTACGATAACAATTTCGAGTTGCTTATTCTTATTACGTCACTTCGAAATATAATTGTTGTAATAGTTTTAAATTATGAATTATTTGAAAAAAGTCATTGTCTTTTAATTATCACAGGGTTTGCATAATAGCAAAATATTACTTAAGTTTTAATAATTTCAAAAATATATATATATATTTTATTTTTTTTATAATTTTATGAAGTAGAGACCTGTTTAATGCATCTAGTTATCTCAAATTACTTAATTTTTATTTCAAATGATTTGTTTAAAAAAAATTACTAAAGGTACAACTGCTGACCTTTTAAACCTTCCATATGAAATCACTGCTAACATCATTACAAAGCACATCATCCTCTCTCTCTTTTAATTTCGAAATTCTTAATTCATACAAATTCATTCAACAATTTCATGTACCTTTATTTGTCATTATAAAATGTTGTTTAAATAAAAACAAAACAAATATTATCAATATCACGAGTCGTCTTTATTCAAAGGCAGTATACATACCTTTCCTATGTAAATGTAAGAGCATTCATACACAAAGTACAACTTCTGTAACCCAATTAATTGATGACATCATCAATTAAATGCTTTTTAATGAGTAAAATTCTAAAGAAATAATTAAAGTCACCTGCACTTTTTTTTTCAAAAACTCATTTAAATCATTCTGCATTTTATATCAATTAATTTTCCCCTATCTCCTTTATTCAAATTATTTGATAATAAATAACAATCTAAAACATTGCCTTTTATTGCATTTTGTCTTCTATTCAAGGTTATACGTCTTGAAATACCTCATTAAAAATGACAAATATGGCTGATAGATGCTAAACGAAAGCCAGTTTCTATGGAAACTGAGTAAACAAAAAATGAGTCAAAATACATGTGAATTCCTAGTAAAATCCACCGAAAAGTGTTCAGCTACAAAAACACTGGTCATTTTAAGTTGCAGAGCCATGAAACTTTTAAAGTTAACTCCATAGGTTTGACAGATCATGATCTGATATCACAATACACATACACATGTACTGATTATTACACGAATAAATCAATCACAAGATTTCATTCAAACTTACAATGAGTACACAACAATAAAACACAAGACCCCCACACAACCTAATAGTCTCACTAACAGAAGTATAGGGGTAGAAGTCTGTCCAGAGAAGACTTAAGAAGAACACTGGGTGTAGTGAGATATTTCCATTCCCTATTTTTGCCAATCATCACACAGTGTTGCCAGGGTGTATAAGACTTACTTTACCAGTCCAACAGTTTACCACACAAGTGGCTTCTGTTGCTGCACATTCTGATTATCACCAGCAAATGCTAACATTGTATATTAAAATTAGTAGAAGTATGTCTGGTATTATCTTGAGGAACTGGAGGAGCTTGACATTCGATAAACGATAAAGCCTACTCCGGCTAAGGCAGCAGCTAATAGCCCGATCTTCAGATATATCTTATCATCCCGGGATATAATGTCTCTCACATGCCTAAAACAGAAAAATCAACACTAAAACAAAGCTGATGAAATTCTATCACAGCTAAAAACCGAATTTTGCACAATATTTTACACTTTACATGTATAAAATAAAGTTTAAGCTATTCCCAATTACAAAATCTTTATTACAGAGCAAATTAATTTTCATTTACTGAAACTATATAAAAGACTTTCGAGAAAAGCAATAAAAAGATCACCATGAATATCTAGAAATTTAGTGGTATAGATCTGTTAATGAGTACATAAAGAGAGAAACAGGTGTAGTTTTCACTTCACAAAAATATTTATTCGAGAAAAACACAATAATCTAAAACACGTCGAAGGTTTATCGTACACACACAAATTTGTCTTTAAGAATTTTGGAGATAATCAAACATGCTAGCACTATAACAGTCAATTGAAAACATGATCTACTGTGATCTTGAGAAAGTAAAATCTATCTGTTAGTCAGTTTGGATTAATTGAAGGTGAACTTGACTCTACTTACTGAGCGCCAGATCTGTGTTACAAAGCAGATATTACATGGTAGGACAGCAAATTTATTGTAAAAGGCAATTTCAAAAACAAGTTTACATTTTTGTACTAATCTGAATAAAATAATGTTTTTGATTCACTTCATGGGTAAACAAATAGTTTAATGAGCAATCTACTGAAACCAGATCTCTACGGGATCTTATTTAATCATACTGACTTTAATACAAAATTACAGGGTATGTTGACTTATCTTATTTTGGCCAAAATAACAAAATGGTTAATCTTAACTCTTATATTCTTAAAAATTAAATAGTTCCAAATTTATATGATTTTTTAATGGATTTATATCATGTCCATATCATCTAACATTTTTATGGTTCACACTAAGATTTGTGTTGTTATATACATTATACAATGTGCTGTTTGACTACCAGTAATTAAAATATTTCCATATAATCAATCTAACTACATCAGTGATATGAATTTCTGGGTAAATTGTCTCATGAAATAGAACTAAGACAAATTCATTTATATAATTATTCATCGATCATTGTTTAAGCCAAATAATTACTGCTCTAAGAATTCTACAGCATTTCTCTCTAATTCAACAAAATATTCTACAGTAAAACTCATTTAGTACGAACATGGATATAACAAATTCTCAGATATAGTGAAGTTTTTTTGAGTCTTCAGTAAAATTTTTAACAAATCTTGCAAAATTTTATGGCTATAACAAATTCAGATATCACAAATTTACAGATATAGCGAACTGATTTTGAGTCCCGTAGAGGTGAATAATAATGAAATTTAACACTTTGATAACAAATTTCTTTACAGTTTAAAAATGTTTGCACTACCATTTAACATAATAGTTTGAATTAATTTATTTTCATAAAAATTTTTCGACTAACAATTTGATCATTAAAGGTATCAAAGTAATGTATTTTTATTCAAAGCCTCAATTAGCAAAAATTATAGTCTGGTGAAAGAAAACATGTATATTGTGAACTCGCAATAGTGATTATTACGAATTTGTCATACGGATTTATAATGAAGTAAATCCATTGGTCCCTAGGACTTCGCTACAACTGAGTTTTACACTACTGACTTGCTTGTCAAAAATATTTAAGTTTCAAAGCTTTATAAATTACTAACTCACATATGTTCTTGCACGAAATGAAAACAACATATAACTAATATGACACAAAGACACACAAAACAAGAGGCCCAGGGGCCACATCGCTCACCTGAGCAAAAATTGCCTTAATTCTGATCAAATTAGCATTACAGTATCAAAATATCTTGACAACTGAGTACAGTAGATCTTGCTAAAAAAAATTGAAAATCTGCCAATTTTTATCAACCTCTTATTTTTTGGTAAATACCAAGCCCCTTTTGTTGTTGTACCTGTAAGAAGATTTGTCTCTATTCCTATATACCCCCCTCTCCCCCCATTTTATGGCCCCATTTTTCTCCAGGGAATCATGGTTTCATCAGACTTAAATCTGCATAACCTTTGCTTTCACACTAAGTACTGAGTTTTGAACCGAACACTTTCCCAAAATAGTTTTAAAGATTTTCTCTTCATATTCCTATGTAAAAATTCAAACCGCCATCACGGTCCCGCCCTACCACTAGGGACTGTGATTTTGCAAACTTGAATTTACA